>NC_057798.1:145539164-145751567 GCF_018294505.1 Triticum aestivum
CCGCTACCCATCTAAACAACTTTGTTGATTTGTGTGAGATGCAAAAGAAGAAAGATACGGATAATGATATTGTTAAATTGAAGTTATTTCCGTTTTCACTTAGAGATCGTGCTAAAATTTGGTTTTCGTCTTTGCCTAAGAATAGTATTGATTCATGGAATAAGTGCAAAGTTGCTTTTATCTCTAAGTATTTTCCTCCCGCTAAGATCATCTCTCTTAGGAACAATATTATGAATTTTAAACAACTTGATCATGAGCATGTTGCCCAATCTTGGGAAAGAATGAAATTGATGATTCGCAATTGCCCTACTCATGGTTTGAACTTATGAATGATCATACAATTTTTTATGCCGGATTGAATTTTGCTACTAGAAATCTTTTATACTCGGCCGCAGGAGGCACTTTTATGGAAATCACCTTAGGATAAGCTACTAAACTCCTAGATAATATTATGGCTAATTATTCTCAATGGCACACCGAAAGATCTACTAGTAAAAAAGTGCATGCTATAGAACAAATTAATGTTTTGAGTGGAAAGATGGATGAACTTATGAAATTGTTTGGTACTAAGGGTGATCCTATTGATCCTAATGATATGCCTTTGTCTACTTTGATTGAGAATAATAATGAATCTATGGATGTGAATTTTGTTGGTAGGAATAATTTTGGTAACAACGCTTATAGAGGAAACTTTAATCCTAGACCGTTCCCTAGTAGTTCCTCTAATAATTATGGTAATTCCTACAACAATTCTTATGGAAATTTTAATAAGATGCCCTCTGATTTTGAGAATAGTGTTAAAGAATTTATGATCTCTCAAAAGAATTTTAATGCTTTGCTTGAAGAAAAATTGCTTAAAGTTGATGATTTGGCTAGGAACGTTGATAGGCTTTCGCTTGATGTTGATTCTTTGAAACTTATATCTACTCTTCCTAAGCATGATATCAATGAGTCTCTCAAAGCCATGAGAATTTCCATTGATGATTGCAAAGAAAGAACCGCTAGATTGCGTGCTAAGAAAGATTGCTTTGTAAAAGTGTGTTCTTCAAGTTTCCATGAAAATAATGATGAAGATCTAAAAGTTATTGATGTGTCCCCTATTAAATCCTTATTTTGCAGTATGAATCTTGATAATGATGGTACTGGAGATGAGTCAACTTTAGTTAAAAGGCGTCCCAATAATTCAGAGTTCTTAGATCTTGATGCTAAATTTGGTAAAAGTGGGATTGGAGAGGTCAAGACTTTAAATAGCATTGAACCCACTATCTTGGATTTCAAGGAATTTAATTATGATAATTGTTCTTTAATAGATTTTATTTCCTTGTTGCAATCCGTGTTGAATTTTCCTCATGCTTATAGTCAAAATAAAGCTTTTATCAAACATATCGTTGATGCCTTAATGCAATCTTATGATGAAAAACTTAATTTGGAAGTTTCTATACCTAGAAAACTTTATGATGAGTGGGAACCTACTATAAAGATTAAAATTAAATATCATGAGTGTTATGCTTTGTGTGATTTGGGTGCTAGTGTTTCCACGATTCCGAAAACTTTATGTGATGTGCTAGGTTTCCATGATTTTGATGATTGCTCTTTAAATTTGCACCTTGCGGATTCCACCATTAAGAAACCTATGGGAAGGATCAATGATGTTCTTATTGTTGCAAATAGGAATTATGTGCCCATAGATTTTATCATTCTTGACATAGATTGCAATCTTTCATGTCCTATTATTCTTGGTAGACCTTTCCTTAGAACGATTGGTGCAATTATTGATATGAAGGAAGGGAATATTAGATTCCAATTTCCATTAAGGAAAGATGGAACACTTCCCTAGAAAGAAAGTTAAATTACCTTATGAATCTATCATGCGAGCTACTTATGAATTGAATGCCAAAGATGGCACTACTTAGATCTATCCTCGCTTTTATGCCTAGCTAGGGGCGTTAAACGATAGCGCTAGTTGGGAGGCAACCCAATTTTATTTTTGTTTCTTGCTTTTTGCTTCTGTTTAGTAATAAATATTTCATCTAGCTTCTGTTTAGATGTGTTTTCATATTTTAACTAGTGTTTGTGCCAAGTAGAACCTATAGGATAACCTACGGTGATAGTTAATTTGATTCTGCTGAAAAACAGAAACTTTGCACGCACGAAAATAATTTTAGTAATTCACAGAAACGTGATTTGCGTTGATTATTTTTGCTGTAGATCAATGGACAAATTTCCCAGGACTTCCTATTTTTGTAGGATTTTTAGAGGTCCATAAGTATTCGAGAGTTACAGATTGCTACAGATTGTTCTGTTTTTGACAGATTCTGTTTTTCGTGTGTTGTTTGCTTATTTTGATGCATCTATGGCTAGTATCAAGGGGTATGAACCATAGAGAAGTTGGAATACAGTAGGTTTAACACCAATATAAATAAAAAATGAGTTCATTACAGTACCTTATGTGGTGGTTTTTCTTTCTTGCACTAACGGAGCTTATGAGATTTCCTGTTGAGTTTTGTGTTGTGAAGTTTTCAAGTTTTGGGTAAAGATTTGATGGACTATGGAATAAGGAGTGGCAAGAGCCTAAGCTTGGGGATGCCCATGGAACCCCAAGATATTCAAGGATAACCAAAATCCTAAGCTTGGGGATTCTCTGGAAGGCATCCCCTCTTTCGTCTTCGTCTATCGGTAACTTTACTTGGAGCTATATTTTTATTCGCCACATGATATGTGTTTTGCTTGGAGCGTCTTGTATGATATTAGTCTTTGCTTTTTAGAGTACCACAATAATACTTTATGTACACACCTTTTTGGAGAATCCCATTTGATTTAGAATTTATTAGAATACTCTGTGTGCTTCACTTATATCTTTTGAGCTAGATAGTTTTGCTCTAGTGCTTCACTTATATCTTTTAGAGCACGGCGGTGGCTTAATTTTGTAGAAATTGTTGATCTCTCATGCTTCACTTATATTATTTTGAGAGTCTCTTAGAACAGCATGGTATTTTCTATGGTTATAAAATTGGTCCTAGAATGATAGGCATCCAAGTTGGGTATAATAAAAACTATCGTAGAAAGTGAATTGGATGCTATGATCAATTTGATGCTTGATAATTGTTTTTAGATATTAGGATGGTGATATTAGAGTCATGCTAGTTAGGTAATTGTGAATGTAAAGAATACTTGTGTTGAAGTTTGTGATTTCCGTAGCATGCATGTATGGTGAACCGCTTTGTGATGAAGTTGGAGCACAATTTTATTTATTGATTGTCTTCCTTATGAGTGGCGGTCGTGGACGAGCGATGGTCTTTTCCTACCAATCCAATCTATCCCCCTAGGAGCATGCGCGTAGTACTTTGTTTTCAATGGCTTGTAGATTTTTTCAATAAGTATATGAGTTCTTTATGACTAATGTTTAGTCCATGGATTATACGCACTCTCACCCTTCCACCATTGCTAGCCTCTCTTGTGCCGCGTAACTTTCGCCGGTACCATACACCCACCATATACCTTCCTCAAAACAGCCACTATACCTACCTATTATGGCATTTCCATAGCCATTCCGAGATATATTGCCATGCAATTTTTCACCGTTCCATTTATTATGACGTGCTCCATCATTGTCATATTGCTCTTTGCATGATCATGTAGTTGACATCGTACTTGTGGCAAAGCCACCTTCATAATTTTTCATACATGTCACTCTTGATTCATTGCATATCCCGGTACACCGCCGGAGGCATTCATATAGAGTCATATATTGTTCTAAGTATCAAGTTGTAATCTTGAGTTGTAAGTAAATAAAAGTGTGATGATCTTCATTATTAGAGCATTGTCCCAGTGAGGAAGGATGATGGAGACTATGATTCCCCCACAAGTCGGGATGAGACTTCAGACTTTATAAAAAAAAAGAGAAAGGCCAAATAAAAAAAGAGAAAGGCCAAATAAAAAAATGAGAGAAAAAGAGAGAAGGGACAATGCTACTATCCTTTTTACCACACTTGTGCTTCAAAGTAGCACCATGATCTTCATGATAGAGAGTCTCCTATGTTGTCACTTTCATATACCGGTGTGAATTTTTCATTATAGAACTTGGCTTGTATATCCCAATGATGGGTTTCCTCAAAATGCCCTAGGTCTTTGTGAGCAAGCAAGTTGGATGCACACCCACTTAGTTTCTTTTGTTGAGATTTCATACATTTATAGCTCTAGTGCATCCATTGCATGGCAATCCCTACTCACTCACATTGATATCTATTAATGGGCATCTCCATAGCCCGTTAATATGCCTAGTTGATGTGAGACTATCTTCCTCCTTTTTGTCTTCTCCACAACCACCATTCTATTCCACATAAGTCCATGGCTCACGCTCATGTATTGCGTGAAAGTTGATTTTTTTTGAGATTACTAAAGTATAAAACAATTGCTTGGCTTGTCATCAGGGTTGTGCATGATTAAATACTTTGTGTGATGAAGATAGAGCAACAGCCAGACTATAAGATTTTGTATGGATAACTTTCTTTAGCCATGTTATTTTGAGAAGACATGATTGCTTTATCAGTATGCTTGAAGTATTACTATTTTTTATGTCAATATGAACTTTTATTTTGAATCATTTGGATTTGAACATTCATGCCACAATAAAGAAAATTACATCGAGAATTATGCTAGGTAGCATTCCACATCAAAAATTTTGTTTTTATCATTTACCTACTCGAGGACGAGCAGGAATTAAGCTTGGGGATGCTTGATACGTCTCCAACGTATCTATAATTTTTGATTGTTCCATGCTATTATATTACCCGTTTTGGATGTTTATGGGCTTTACTTTACACCTTTATATCATTTTTGGGACTAACCTACTAACCGGAGGCCCAACCCGAATTGCTGTTTTTTGCCTATTTCAGTGTTTCGAAGAAAAGGAATATCAAACGGAGTCCAAACGGAATGAAACCTTCGGGAGCGATCTTTTTGGAACAAACGTGATCCAGGGGACTTGGAGTGGACATCAAGAAACAGAGGAGGCGGCCACGAGGATGCCCGGTGCGCCCCCTAGGGGTGGGCACGCCCCCCACCCTCATGGGCCCCTCGAGCATCCACCGACCTAGTTCTTCCTCCTATATATACCTACGTACCCTGAAACCTTCGAGGAGCACCATGAAAACCTAATTCCACCACCGCAACCTTCTATATCCACGAGATCCCATCTTGGAGCCTTCGTCAGCGCACCACCAGAGGGGGAATCGACCATGGAGGGCCTCTACATCATCTCCAAGGCCCTTCCGATGAGTTGTGAGTAGTTTACCACAGACCTTCGGGTCCATAGTTATTAGCTAGATGGCTTCTTCTCTCTCTTTGATTCTCAATACCAAGTTCTCCCTGATCTTCTTGGAGATCTATTCGATGTAACTCTTTTTGCGGTGTGTTTGTCAAGATCTGATGAATTGTGGGTTTATGATCAAGTTTATCTATGAGAAATATTTGAATCTCCTCTGAATTCTTTTATGTGTGATTAAGTTATCTTTGCAAGTCTCTTCGAATTATCAGTTTGGTTTGGCCTACTAGATTGATCTTTCTTGCAATGGGAGAAGTGCTTAGCTTTGGGTTCAATCTTGCGGTGTCCTTTCCCAGTGATAGCAGGGGCAGCAAGGCACGTATTGTATTGTTATCATCGAGGATAAAAAGATGGGGTTTATATCATATTGCATGAGTTTATCCCTCTACATCATGTCATCTTTCTTAATGCGTTACTCTGTTCTTTATGAACTTCATACTCTAGATGCAGGCAGGAGTCGGTTGATGTGTGGAGTAATAGTAGTAGATGCAGGCAGGAGTCGATCTACTTGTCACGGACGTGATTCCTATATACATGATCATGCCTAGATAATCTCATAACTATGCGCTTTTCTATCAATTGCTCGATAGTAATTTGTTCACCCACCGTAATACTTATGCTATCTTGAGAGAAGCCACTAGTGAAACCTATGGCCCCCCGAGTCTATCTTTTATCATATAAGATTTCATCTACTTTTATTTGCATCTTTACTTTTCCAATCTATATCATAAAAATACCAAAACTATTTATCTTATCGTATTATCTCTATTAGATCTCACTTTCACAAGTGGCCGTGAAGGGATTGACAACCCCTTTATTGCGTTGGTTGCGAGGTTCTTGTTTGTTTGTGTAGGTGCGTGGGACTTCTGAGGAGCCTCCTACTGGATTGATACCTTGGTTCTCAAAAACTGAGGGAAATACTTACGCTACTTTGCTGCATCACCCTTTCCTCTTCAAGGAAAACCAACGCAAGCTCAAGACGTAGTAGAGATGCTGACGACACGTGGAGTTGCTATGGTGGAGACCCATGGTGGGTGGAGGGACACATTCCGCTTCTCGGTTTCTCGGAGATGCCTCAACCGATGCAAGATATTGTCCACCTACTCCCTCCCCCTCCTCAGTCCCAATCAATGGCGCCCTTCTCTCTCCCAAATTCCTCCCGTCAGTGCCCATAATTTCTCAGTCTAGGGTGTGAGGCAAGACCGTCACAGTAGTATGAGCGGCGCGACAACCAAGTCGTCAAAACTGAAACACAAGACAATAAGCTAAACATACTAATAAACAGCCAAAAATGGCAACAAGGACCTGTATGTACCACACAAAAAAATGCAATGACTTGCATGACTGCGCTAAGTAAACAAAAGGCATAACTCCACTAGCTCCCTTTAAAAGCCACCATGTCTTTTTCTCATGCAAAACAAACAACAAAGGCACACACACAGACTTCCCAATTGGCTCGGTGTGCCACCGCGCCTCTGCCCGCTAGTTAGGTGTAAAAGCCTTGTCTAGTTTGTTGCGTGACATGGGTCGTGCTCCTCCCGGGAGCGGCCACGTTGTGGATCACCCGACGAGGCATCTAGGTGTTGGGGAACGTAGTAATTTCAAAAAAAATTCCTATGCACACGCAAGATCATGGTGATGCATAGCAACGAGAGGGGAGAGTGTTGTCCACGTACCCTCGTAGACCGAAAGCGTAAGCGTTAGAACAATGCGGTTGATGTAGTCGTACGTCTTCACGGCCCGATCGATCAAGCACTGAAAGCACGACACCTCCGAGTTCTAGCACACGTTCAGCTTGATGACGTCCCTCGAACTCCGATCTAGCCGAGTGTCGAGGGAGAGTTCTGTCAGCACGACGGCGTGGTGACGATGATGATGTTCTACCGTCGCAGGGCTTCGCCTAAGCACCGCTACAATATTATCGAGGAGGACTATGGTGGCGGGGAGCACCACACACGGCTAAGAGATCAATGATCTGTTGTTATTGTGTCTAGAGGTGCCCCCTTCCCCCGTATATAAAGGAGCAAGGGGGGAGGGGGCGGCCGGCCAGGAGGAGGCACGCCAGGAGGAGTCCTACTCCCACCGGGAGTAGGACTCCCTCCCTTCCTTGTTGGATTAGGAGAAGGGGGGAAAGAGGAGGGAGAGAGAGGAAGGAAAGGGGGGGCGCCACCCCCCTCTCCATGTCCTATTCGGACTAAGGGGGAAAGGGCGCGCGGCTGAAAGTGCAACTATCCCTAGGTGGTTTTGGTAATTCCTAACAACATATAGCTCATTGAGATAATGCTATGTCAAGATGAAATATTTCAGGAAATCTCAATGATTGGCAATGGCATGGATGAGAACGTGGACCCCTCAAAATGCTAAGGAAAAAAGGATTGGCTCAAGCTCAAAGCTCAAGACTCTACATTTTATATTTTAGTGATCCAAGATCACATTGAGTCTATAGGAAAAGCCAATACTATCAAGGAGGGATAAGGTGTTGCTTAATGGCTTACTTGCTCAAAATGCTTAGTGATATGCTCCAAAGCCCTCAACTACTTTCTCACATCCACATATGACCTAAACCAAAAGTCAAACTCGGCCCCACCGATTCTTTCTATCCGGTGCCACCGAGTTCAGATGTCATAGCCACTACCACAAAACCTAGGCAAATCGGTCTCACCGCTAGGGATCTCGGTCTCACCGAGATGGGATTGTAATCTCTCTGTTTCCCTTCGTAACGTTTCGGTACAACCGAGATGAGCGATCGGTCCCACCGAGATTGCAATGTGAACTCTCTGTTTCTTTTTCGTAGCATTTCGGTCTCACCGAAATGAGCGAACCGGTCCCACCGAGTTTACCTGACCAACTCTCTGGTTAGCTTATTACCAAAATCGGTCCTACTGAGTTTGTGTAATCGGTCTCACTGAGATTATGTTATGCCCTAACCCTAACCATATCGGTCCTACCGAGTTGCATGTCGGTCCCACCGAAAATCCTTGGTCACTAGATTTGCTGAAACGGTCCAACCGAGTTTCTCAATTCGGTCCCACCGAGATTGGCAAGTTGTGTGTAACGGTTAGATTTTGTGTGGAGGCTATATATACCCCTCCACCTTCTCTTCATTCGTGGAGAGAGCCATCAGAACGAACCTACACTTCCAACTTACATTTTCTGAGAGAGAACCACCTACACTTGTGTTGAGGCCAAGATATTCCATTCCTACCATATGAATCTTGATCTCTAGCCTTCCCCAAGTTGCTTTCCACTCAAATCTTCTTTCCACCAAATCCAAATCCTATGAGAGAGAGTTGAGTGTTGGGGAGACTATAATTTGAAGCACAAGAGCAAGGAGTTCATCATCAACACACCATTTGTTACTTCTTGGAGAGTGGTGTCTCCAAGATTGTCTAGGTGTCACTTGGGAGCCTCCGACAAGATTGTGGAGTTGAACCAAGGAGTTTGTAAGGGTAAGGAGATCGCCTACTTCGTGAAGATCTACCACTAGTGAGGCAAGTCCTTCGTGGGTGACGGACATGGTGGGATAGACAAGGTTGCTTCTTCGTGGACCCTTCATGGGTGGAGTACTCCGTGGACTCGCGCAACCGTTACCCTTCGTGGGTTGAAGTCTCCATCAACGTGGATGTACGATAGCACCACCTATCGGAACCACGACAAAAACATCTGTGTCTCCAATTGCGTTTGAATTCTCCAAACCCTTCCCTTTATATTCTTGCAAGTTGCATGCTTTACTTTCCGCTGCTCATATACTCTTTGCATGCTTGCTTGAATTGTGTTGAGATAGCTTGACTTGTGCTAAGTTAGCTAAAATCTGCCAAAGACTAAAATTGGGAAAAGGATAAGTTCTTATTTGGTCAAGTAGTCTAATCACCCCCCCCCTCTAGACATATTTTCGATCCTACAGCGGCCCTGCCCTGGCCTCCTCCCCTCTTCTCCACTAAGGCCCACTATGGCCCATTAAGCCCCTGGGGGGTTCCGGTAACCCCTCGGTACTCCGGTAAAATCCCGATTTCACCCGGAACACTTCCGATATCCAAATATAGGCTTCCAATATATCAATCTTCATGTCTTGACCATTTCGAGACTCCTCGCCATGTCCGTGATCACATCCAGGACTCCGAACAACCTTCGGTATATCAAAACTCATAAACTCATAATATAATCGTCATTGAAACTTTAAGCGTGCGGACCCTACGGGTTCGAGAACTATGTAGACATGACCGAGACACGTCTCCGGTCAATAACCAATAGCGGAACCTGGATGCTCATATTGGATCCTACATATTCTACGAAGATCTTTACGGTCAAACCGCATAACAACATACGTTGTTCCCTTTGTAATCGGTATGTTACTTGCCCGAGATTCGATCGTCGGTATCCCAATATCTAGTTCAATCTCGTTACCGGCAAGTCTCTTTACTCGTTATGTAATGCATCATTCCGTAACTAACTCATTAGCTACATTGCTTGCAAGGCTTATAGTGATGTGCATTACCGAGAGGGCCCAGAGATACCTCTCCGACAATTGGAGTGACAAAACCTAATCTTGAAATACGCCAACCCAACATGTACCTTTGGAGACACCTATAGAGCTCCTTTATAATCACCCAGTTACGTTGTGATGTTTGGTAGCACACAAAGTGTTCCTCCGGTAAACGGGAGTTGCATAATCTCATAGTTGTAGGAACATGTATAAGTCATGAAGAAAGCAATAGCAACATACTAAATGATCAAGTGCTAAGCTAACGGAATGGGTCAAGTCAATCACATCATTCTCCTAATGATGTGATCCCGTTAATCAAATGACAACTCATGTCTATGGTTAGGAAACATAACCATCTTTGATTAATGAGCTAGTCAAGTAGAGGCATAGTAGTGACATTATCTTTGTCTATGTATTCACACATGCATTATGTTTCCGGTTAATACAATTCTAGCATGAATAATAAACATTTATCATGATATAAGGAAATAAATAATAACTTTATTATTGCCTCTAGGGCATATTTCCTTCAGTCTCCCACTTGCACTAGAGTCAATAATCTAGATTACACAGTAATGATTCTAACACCCATGGAGCCTTGGTGCTGATCATGTTTTGCTCGTGGAAGAGGCTTAGTCAACGGGGCTGCAACATTCAGATTCGTATGTATCTTGCAAGTCTCTATGTCTCCCACCTGGACTTGGTCCCGGATGGAATTGAAGCGTCTCTTGATGTGCTTGGTCCTCTTGTGAAATCTAGATTCTGTTGCCAAGGCAATTGCACCAGTATTGTCACAGAAGATCTTCATTGGTCCTGATGCACTAGGTATGACACCTAGATAGGATATGAACTCCTTCATGCAGACTCCCTCATTTGCTGCTTCCGAAGCAGTTATGTACTCCGCTTCGCATGTAGATCCCGCCATGACGCTTTGTTTCGAACTGCACCAACTGACCGCTCCACTGTTCAATATAAACACGTATCCGGATCATCGATTAAGAATCGTCTGGATCAGTGTCAAAGCTTGCATCGACGTAACCATTTACGACTAGCTCTTTGTCACCTCCATAAATGAGAAACATATCCTTAGTCCTTTTCAGGTATTTCAGGATATTCTTGACCACTCTCCAGCAATCCACTCCTGGATTACTTTGGTACCTCCCTGCTAAACTTATTGCTAAGCATACATCAGGTCTGGTACACAGCATTGCATACATGATAGAGCCTATGGCTGAAGCATAGGGAACATCTTTCATTTTCTCTCTATCTTCTGCTGTGGTCGGGCATTGAGTCTGACTCAACTTCACACCTTGTAATACAGGCAAGAACCCTTTCTTTGCTTGATCCATTTTGAACTTCTTCAAAACTTTATCAAGGTATGTGCTTTGTGAAAGTCCAATTAAGCGTCTTGATCTATCTCTATAGATCTTGATGCCTAATATGTAAGCAGCTTCACCGAGGTCTTTCATTGAAAAACTTTTATTCAAGTATCCTTTTATGCTATCCAGAAAATCTATATCATTTCCAATTAACAATATGTCGTCTACATATAATATCAGAAATGCTACAGAGCTCCCACTCACTTTCTTGTAAATGCAGGCTTCTCCAAAAGTCTGTATAAAACCATATACTTTGATCACACTATCAAAGCGTTTATTCCAACTCCGAGAGGCTTGCACCAGTCCATAAATGGATCGCTGGAGCTTGCACACTTTGTTAGCACCTTTTGGATCGACAAAACCTTCTAGTTGCACCATATACAACTCTTCTTCCAAAAATCCATTCAGGAATGCAGTTTTGACATCCATTTGCCATATTTCATAATCATAACATGCGGCAATTGCTAACATGATTCGGACAAACTTAAGCATCACTACGGGTGAGAAATTCTCATCGTAGTCAACTCCTTGAACTTGTCAAAAACTTTTCGCAACAAGTTGAGCTTTGTAGACAGTTACATTACCATCAGCGTCAGTCTTCTTCTTGAAGATCCATTTATTCTCGATGGCTTGCCGATCATCAGGCAAGTCAACCAAAGTCCATACTTTGTTCTCATACATTGATCCCATCTCAGATTTCATGGCCTCAAGCCATTTTGTGGAATCTGGGCTCTTCATCACTTCCTCATAGTTTGTAGGTTCCCCATGGTCAAGTAACATGACTTCCAGAATAGGATTACCATACCACTCTGGAGTGGATCTTACTCTGGTTGACCTACGAGGTTCTGTAGTAACTTGATCTGAAGTTTCATGATCAATATCATTAACTTCCTACTAATTGGTGTAGTCGTCATAGGAACCGGTTTCTGTGATGAACTATTTTCCAATAAGGGAGCAGGTACAATTACCTCATCAAGTTCTACTTTCCTCCCACTCACTTCTTTCGAGAGAAACTCCTCTAGAAAGGATCCGAATTTAGCAACAAAAGTCTTGCCTTCAGATCTGTGATAGAAGGTGTACCCAATAGTCTCTTTTGGCTATCCTATGAAGACACATTTCTCCGATTTGGGTTCGAGCTTATCTGGTTGAAGTTTCTTCACATAAGCATCGCAGCCCCAAACTTTAAAAAACGACAACTTTGGTTTCTTGCCAAACCACAGTTCATAAGGCGTCGTCTCAACGGATTTTGATGGTGCCCTATTTAACGTGAATGTGGCCGTCTCTAAAGCATAACCCCAAAACGATAGCGGTAAATCAGTAAGAGACATCATAGATCGCGCCATATCTAGTAAAGTACGATTACGATGTTCAGACACACCATTACGTTGTGGTGTTCCGGGTGGCGTGAGTTGCGAAACTATTCCGCATTGTTTCAAATGTAAACCAAACTCGTAACTCAAATATTCTCCTCCACGATCAGATCGTAGAAACTTTATTTTCTTGTTACGATGATTTTCCACTTCACTTTGAAATTCTTTGAACTTTTCAAATGTTTCAGACTTGTTTTTCATTAAGTAGATATACCCATATCTGCTCAAATCATCTGTGAAGGTGAGAAAATAATGATACCCGCCACGAGCCTCAATATTCATTGGACCACACACATCAGTATGTACGATTTCCAACAAATCAGTTGCTCGCTCCATAGTTCCGGAGAACGGCGTTTTAGTCATCTTGCCCATGAGGCACGGTTCGCAAGTACCAAGTGATTCATAATCAAGTGATTCCAAAAGTCCATTAGTATGGAGTTTCTTCATGCGTTTTACACCAATATGACCTAAACGGCAGTGCCACAAATAAGTTGCACTATCATTATCAACTCTGCATATTTTGGCTTCAATATTATGAATATGTGTATCACTACTATCGAGATTTAATAAAAATAGATCACTCTTCAAGGGTGCATGACCATAAAAGATATTACTCATATAAATAGAACAACCATTATTCTCTGATTTAAATGAATAACCATCTCGCATCAAACAAGATCCAGATATAATGTTCATGCTCAACCCTGGCACCAAATAACAATTATTCAGGTCTAAAACTAATCCCGAAGGTAGATGTAGAGGTAGCGTGCCGACCGCGATCACATCGACTTTGGAAACCATTTCCCACGCGCATCGTCACCTCGTCCTTAGCCAATCTTCGCTTAATCCATAGTCCCTGTTTCGAGTTGCAAATATTAGCAACAGAACCAGTATCAAATACCCAGGTGCTACTGCGAGCATTAGTAAGGTACACATCAATAACATGTATATCACATATACCTTTGTTCACCTTGCCATCCTTCTTATCCATAAAATACTTGGGGCAGTTCCGCTTCCAGTGACCAGTCTGCTTGCTGTAGAAGCACTCAGTTTCAGGCTTAGGTCCAGATTTGGGTTTCTTCTCTTGAGCAGCAACTTATTTGTCGTTCTTCTTGAAGTTCCCCTTCTTCTTCCCTTTACCCTTTTTCTTGAAACTGGTGGTCTTATTGACCATCAACACTTGATGCTCCTTCTTGATTTCTACCTCCGCAGCCTTTAGCATTGCGAAGAGCTCGGGAATAGTCTTATCCATTCCTTGCATATTACAGTTCATCATGAAGCTCTTGTAGCTTGGTGGCAGTGATTGAAGAATTATGTCAATGACACTATCATCAGGAAGATTAACTCCCAATTGAATCAAGTGATTAATATACCCAGACATTTTGAGTATATGTTCACTGACAGAACTATTCTCTTCCATCTTGCAGCTACAGAACTTATTGGAGACTTCATATCTCTCAATCCGGGCATTTGCTTGAAATATTAACTTCAACTCTTGGAACATCTCATATGCTCCATGACGTTCAAAACGTCGTTGAAGTCCCGATTCTAAGCCGTAAAGCATGGCAAACTGAACTATCGAGTAGTCATCAGCTTTGCTCTGCCAGACGTTCTTAACGTCGTCAGTTGCATCTACAGCAGGCCTGGCACCCAGCGGTGCTTCCAGGATGTAATTCTTCTATGCAGCAATGAGGATAATCCTCAAGTTACGGACCCAGTCTGTGTAATTGCTACCATCATCTTTCAACTTAGCTTTCTCAAGGAATGCATTAAAATTCAACGGAACAACATCACGAGCCATCTATCTACAACAAACATAGACAAGCAAAATACTATCAGGTACTAAGTTCATGATAAATTTAAGTTCAATTAATCATATTACTAAAGAACTCCCACTTAAACAGACATCCCTCTAATCATCTAAGTGATCACGTGATCCAAATCAACTAAACCATGTACGATCATCACGTGAGATGGATTAGTTTTCAATGGTGAACATCACTATGTTGATCATATCTACTATATGATTCACGCTCGACCTTTCGGTCTTAGTGTTCCGAGGCAATATCTGTATATGCTAGGCTTGTCAAGTTTAACCTGAGTATTCTACTGTGCAACTGTTTTGCACCCGTTGTATTTGAACGTAGAGCCTATCACACCCGATCATCACATGGCGTCTCAGCACGAAGAACTTTCGCAACGGTGCATACTCAGGGAGAACACTTATACCTTGAAATTTAGTGAGAGATCATCTTATAATGCTACCGCCAATCAAAGCAAAATAAGATGCATAAAGGATAAACATCACATGCAATCAATATAAGTGATATGATATGGCCATCATCATCTTGTGCTTGTGATCTCCATCTCCGAAGCACCGTCATGATCACCATCATCACTGGCGCGACACCTTGATATTCATCATAGCATCGTTGTCGTTTCGCCAACTATTGCTTCTATGACTATCGCTACCACTTAGTGATAAAGTAAAGCAATTACAGGGCGATTGCATTGCATACAATAAAGCAACAACCATATGGCTCCTGCCAGTTGCCGACAACTCGGTTACAAAACATGATCGTCTTATACAATAAAATATAGCATCTTGTCTTGACCATATCACATCACAACATGCTTGCAAAAACAAGTTAGACGTCCTCTACTTTGTTGTTGCAAGTTTTACGTGGCTGCTACGGGCTTAGCAAGAACCGTTCCTACCTACGCATCAAAACCACAACGATAGTTCATCAAGTTAGTGATGTTTTAACCTCTGAGTTCTAGCACACGTTCAGCTCGATGATGTCCCTCGAACTCCGATCCAGCCGAGTGTCGAGGGAGAGTTCCGTCAGCACGACGGCATGGTGACAATGATGATGTTCTACCGTTGCAGGGCTTCACCTGAGCACCGCTACAATATTATCGAGGAGGACTACGGTGGAGGGGGCACCACACACGGCTAAGAGATCAATGATCTGTTGTTGTTGTGTCTAGAGGTGCCCCCTGCCCCCTATATAAAGGAGCAAGAGGGGAGGGACGGCCGGCCAGGAGGAGGCGTGCCAGGAGGAGTCCTACTCCCACCGGGAGTAGGACTCCCTCCCTTCCTTGTTGGATTAGGAGAAGGGGGAAAGAGGAGGGAGAGAGAGGTAGGAAAGGGGGGCGCCGCCCCCCCTCTCCTTGTCCTACTCAGACTAAGGGGGGAGGGGCTCGCGGCCCTGCCCTGGCCTCCTCTCCTCTTCTCCACTAAGGCCCACTATGGCCCATTAAGCCCACAGGGGGTTCCGGTAACCCCTCGGTACTCCGGTAAAATCCCGATTTCACACGGAACACTTCCGATATCCAATTATAGGATTCCAATATATCAATCATCATGTCGTGACCATTTTGAGACTCCTCGTCATGTCCGTGATCACATCCGGGAGTCCAAACAACCTTCAGTACATCAAAACTCATAAACTCATAATATAATCGTCATTGAAACTTTAAGCGTGTGGACCCTACGAGTTTGAGAACTATGTAGACATGACCGAGACATGTCTCCGGTCAATAACCAGTAGTGGAACCTGGATGCTCATATTGGCTCCTACATATTCTATGAAGATCTTTACCGATCAAACCGCATAACAACATATGTTGTTCCCTTTGTCATCGGTATGTTACTTGCCCGAGATTCGTTCGTCGGTATCCCAATACCTAGTTCAATCTCGTTACCGGCAAGTCTCTTTACTCATTATGTAATGCATCATTTTGTAACTAACTCATTAGCTACATTGATTGCAAGGCTTATAGTGATGTGCATTACCGAGAGGGCCCAGATATACCTCTCCGACAATCGGAGTGACAAAACCTAATCTCAAAATACGCCAACCAAACATGTACCTTTGGAGACACCTGTAGAGCTCCTTTATAATCACCCAGTTACGTTGTGACATTTGGTAGCACACAAAGTGTTCCTCCAGTAAACGGGAGTTGCATAATCTCATAGTTGTAGGAACATGTATAAGTCATGAAGAAAGCAATAACAACATACTAAACGATCAAGTGCTAAGCTAACGGAATGGGTCAAGTCAATCACATCATTCTGCTAATGATGTGATCCCGTTAATCAAATGACAACTCATGTCTATGGTTAGGAAACATAACCATCTTTGATTAATGAGCTAGTCAAGTAGAGGCATACTAGTGACATTATGTTTGTCTATGTATTCACACATGCATTATGTTTCCAGTTAATACAATTCTAGCATGAATAATAAACATTTATCATGATTTAAGGAAATAAATAATAACTTTATTGTTGCCTCTAGGGCATATTTCCTTCACTAGGCTCAACGTTCGTGGCTGCTTTGAGTGAGTCTTCGTCTCCCGGTTGTGCGGCTCAGCGATGTCGGGGTCATCGATGGATCTGAAGAAAATATGCCCTAGAGGCAATAATAAACTTGTTATTTATATTTCCTTATATCATGATAAATGTTTATTATTCATACTAGAATTGTACTAACCGGAAACTTAGTACATGAGTGAATACATAGACAAACAAAGTGTCCCTAGTATGCCTCTACGTGACTAGCTCATTAATCAAAGATGGTTAAGTTTCCTGACCATAGACATGTGTTGTCATTTGATGAACGGGATCACATCATTAGAGAATGATGTGATGTACAAGACCCATCCGTTACTTTAGCATTATGATCGTTTAGTTTTATTGCTATTGCTTTCTTCATGACTTATACATATTCCTCTGACTATGAGATTATGCAACTCCCGAATACCGGAGGAACACCTTGTGTGCTGTCAAACGTCACAACGTAACTGGGTGATTATAAAGATGCTCTACAGGTGTCTCTGAAGGTGTTTGTTGAGTTGGCATAGATCAATATTAGGATTTGTCACTCCGTGTATATGTTGCCACGGCCATTCCATCAGCGGGCAAGCGCAGGTACCCGAGCTCCTCCACGAGACCGTCAGCCAACGCGCCCACATGACGCAACTCTGTTCCTCTGTTCTCCTAGCTTATTCCTCTGTTCATTTTCTTGGCTCCGGACTCTCGTGTAGTCCTGACCATCTCCGGCCCGGCCCTATCGACCCACCCAGGCCCGACCCTAAAATCCAGGGCCTAGGCCCGATGGGCTTGCCCGTGGGCCGAGCTTCGGCCTGAGTTTTGAGCCCACCAGCAGGGCCTGGATGGGCTTGGGCTTGGCATATTGGCATTTTAAGGAAGAGGCTCGGCCCATGGCCCTAAGCCCTAAGGGCTTTTCAGGGATTTTTACCAGATGGGCCGGGCTTGGGCTTGAAAAGTAGGCCCGATGGTAGGGCCTGGGAGGGCCTGGGCCTCAGTTTTCTGTCGTGGGCTTTTTTAGGCCCGACCCAAGCTCGGCCCGGCCCGGCCCATGGCTAGGGATACTCTCGGGGCCTGCTACTGCCGAGGGCATTTTTTCTAACATTATCAAGACTTTTATTCCTCAAATGATCACCATATCGTTTGCAAGTGCTTGGGAAATAAAGACAGGGATCATTCCAACTTTCAGAAGTTCTAGTAGCAGTGTAGTACTATAAGAATTAAAAGAAATCACACTCCACTAACCTAACAATAATGAGTATCTCAAAAGATCCACGTCCTTTCATTCAACACGTGTCCCATTTCTGTTGTCCTTATCCTCCTTCTCACCCTCGTTGACAGTGGCATCTGTGCTCACATAATCACAATGTGTTTGAATCTTGTCAATCATTAGGCGTCTCTCTTGCCATAAGATGAGAAATCTGTACTTCTTCATGTGAGGTTTAACCGAGCTGTGCATTTGTGGTTATAGATGGTCCCCTTCGTCTCTGATCCTGATTTTGCTGACTTGTTCATTTTTAATCCGGCTCGGCACCGGTATGAAAAAAACTGGATCATGCGCTATTGATTAAGGTTGCATCCTAAATTGTTTTTTAAATGGTTAATAGGTAAAATAACATCATATTCATATTATAAATATTTTTCTAATCAAATTCCATATATAATATGTTAAATTTGAAGTTAGGGTTAGAATATATGGATATTTTTTAAAGCATTTGATATGTACTACGGGTTGATTAACCCGATTATCAGGGCGTTTTCTACGAAAGAAAAAACTGACTTAAAACTGGGTGTGGATTGATTATCAGAAATATATGGGGATTTTCTGTAAAATCGAAAATCTGACTTAAAACTGGAATGCGAGTTGATTACCATAAACATCGAGTCACTCGCACCCGTAAAGGATATCGAGTCACTTGCGATTGGAGACGGCTGGATTTTCTATAAAACAAAAATCTGACTTAAAATTGAAATGCAGTCGTTGCCATCACCAACCTCTCCGTTCTTGAGCCCGTGGCCTAATATTTCCGCCTCCAACGAGGTCATGCCATGGCGGCATCCGACGGTAGCCATCTTCGCCGAGCGCTGAAGGCCGTCTTCCCGCTGCCACCATCATAAGTGCTTATATATTATTGAAATACATGTGCGAAAAACTACAGAGAATTCAATATATGTGTTACACCTTATAAGCAAGTTTGTTGACAAACCTACACGTGCCTTGACATTTTTAGTTGTTATCAATTGTTTATAATATATGCCATGTTAACCATGACTCCATACCACATTTTTAATTTCTCGCCTCTATTTCTCCTTCTTTTTTCCTCTATGTCCCACTTGGTCCAACACGTGGGCTAACTTCTTATCTACAATTTTAGAGAGAATCAATGGGTGATCAAGGACATGCTTAAGAATATGTATATGGAGCCATGAGTAGAAGTAAGGTGTACAGGGTCAATGAGTGTAGTGCCTTCTCTGTTTCTTTTTTCAAAAATGCTTGGAAAGAAAGAGAAACTATATTCTTTGGTTTTCAAATGGATTAATTTAAGATATATCTGAAATGTAAAATATTGATGTCTTCCCTCACATAAACACATGTTATCAACACGTCACCGCCCATACTACGGAGATGATTGGAAGTAAAAAAATTTATCAAGAGTTCAACACCAATTAAACCACCATTTTATTAGTTATTTTACTTTGAGAATTTGAACGTGTCTTTGTAGCCAGGAATTGTCATGCATACCAATACTGATTATATGGTCTTATTTTTCATATCTTTCTATTGGAAATAGTTTGTGTTGCTTGCACTACAAGAAATATGTCAACTAGTGACCTTTTGTCAGTGGCCCTAGAAGAATTGGTCATAGATCTATGACCATTTCAGACCAATTGGTCAAAAGCTGTTCGAGGCGCTCCAAACCCTAAACCATTGCGACCATTTTGGTTAAAAAGGTCGTAATTTCCTTACACGAAAAGGTCACAAAGCAAACAGTGCTAGTCCGCTGCCTTATTTCTAGTTGTTAATGACCAATATAGATGGTCATAGCCTTGTAGATTGTGGTGGGTTGTGATGACTAGGCGCCATCTTATCAGTTTTGCCTATGTGTCATGTCCATGTGGCGGTTTTTGCCCTAGGTTGTGAAGCAACCTATATTTCTGTTATTCCCAAAATTCCCAAAAAAATCTCATAAATTCTTTGGGTCATATCTTCGTCAAATATGTAAAAACCTTCCTTGCCTAGTTCAAAATAATTCAAAAATATTCATTTTCCTATTCTGATCAAAGCAGCACTTTGTGAAGGAAGTACCACTTTGGCATGTCCAAATGGTATCCATTTTCTACAGTGTTTTCCTATGCCCAAATAACCATCCTCCACCAAATGCTAGCTCAATCCATTCATTATTTTGAGCCCAGCTTCAACATTCGTATTTATGTCCAGTGTGGTACTTTGTAAAGCAAGTACCACCTAGGCTCCTCCTTTTGAGGTGAAAATTTGTGAAGACGGTCTTCTTAGTAACTGATCATCCTCAGCCAAAACTCACGCCCATTAGCCATGTGCATTTCCCGTACCGCAAATCAAACACTTGGCTGCTTATTCATCTTTGAGCATCGATCGGTCTCCTTGTGAGAATCCTATGTTGTGATTTTCTTCCTAGCACCTACCTGGGGAGTGCCCAACCCACTAGACATTCCTAGGCCACCCAGAACACATGGCAACACCACGGTCACGCGGTGACCACGCGGCGGGCATGCGAGCTTACGCGCTCTAGAGTTGGGGCCCTCGGCTACCGTCCAAACGTCGATGTCTCGCCATAAAACCATGTATTTCTGATTAAATAGTTACTTATTTAACTAGAAATGATTTTTGTAAAAAATAAATAGCAAACTATGAGGCAGCTGCAGTTCAAATTTGACCCGCTTCCAGCTGAATCGACGACAATTTGTCTTTTTCACCAGAGGTGGATCAAAACTTTTTACACCCAACCATTTTGTCAATTGTGCATTAAACATGGCCTAGTATTTTATAAAATTTATTTGGTCCATTTTTGCGACAATTATTTGGTAGTTCCTTCACAAAAAAACCTCATTTCGGGCACTCCGAAAATGGAAAATGAATTTTCCGTGCAGAGAAAATGAAAACTCCCTTAGGCAACATTGTTTGGAATTCCAAGATGCACCCTTGTGCACAATATGAGATCATTTGAACAAACTATGCCATGAATGTGGCCATAAGATTGATCATTTGGCTTGAAAGCCATGAATCTTCACGCATGATAGCTTATTTCTGAGAACACTTTTTTAAAATAATTACCGTATTACAAGTTTATTATTTTTCCTGGAAACTTGGTCACATATAATGACACAATGCGAAGGTTTTCCAATTTCTTGATTTTTTTGAATTTTTTATGCCCGTTTCAAAATGCAGTCAAAACGACGGGCTTGACCGTTCCTAGCTAGTGGTTGAATCTTGGAAAACCTTTGGTGTTTCTATGATAAAATAGATACTTATGTACCTAGAAATGATTTTTGGAAAAAAATAAATAGCAAACTGTGAGGCAGCTACAGTTCAAATTTGACCCGCTTCCAACTGAATCGGCGACAATTTGTCTTTTTCACCAGAGGTGGATCAAAACTTTTTACACCCAACCATTTTGTCAATTGTGCATTAAACATGGCCTAGTATTTTATTAAATTGATTTGGTCCATTTTTGCAACAATTATTTGGTAGTTCCTTCACAAAAAAACCTCATTTCGGGCACTCGGAAAATGGAAAATGAATTTTCCGTGCAAAGAAAATGAAAACTCCCTTAGGGAACATTGTTTGGAATTCCAAGATGCACCCTTGTGCACAATATGAGATCATTTGAACAAACTATGCCATGAATGTGGCCATAAGATTGATCATTTGGCTTGAAAGCCATGAATCTTCACGCATGATAGCTCATTTCTGAGAACACTTTTTAAAATAATTACCGTATTACAAGTTTATTATTTTTCTGGAAACTTTGTCACATATAATGACACAATGCGAAGGTTTTCCAATTTTTTGAATTTTTTTGAATTTTTTATGCCCGTTTCAAAATGCGATCAAAACGGCGTGCTTGACCGTTCCTAGCTAGTGGTTGAATCTTGGAAAACTTTTGGTGTTTCTATGATAAAATAGATACTTATGTACCTAGAAATGATTTTTGGAAAAAATAAATAGCAAACTATGAGGCAGCTACAGTTCAAATTTGACCCGCTTCCAACTGAATCGGCGACAATTTGTCTTTTTCACCAGAGGTGGATCAAAACTTTTTACACCCAACCATTTTGTCAATTGTGCATTAAACATGGCCTAGTATTTTATAAAATTGATTTGGTCCATTTTTGCAACAATTATTTGGTAGTTCCTTCACAAAAAACCTCATTTCGGGCACTCGGAAAATGGAAAATGAATTTTCCGTGCAAAGAAAATGAAAACTCCCTTAGGCAACATTGTTTGGAATTCCAAGATGCACCCTTGTGCACAATATGAGATCATTGAACAAATATGCCATGAATGTGGCCATAAGATTGATCAATTTGGCTTGAAAGCCATGAATCTTCACGCATGATAGCTCATTTATGAGAACACTTTTTTAAAATAATTACCGTATTACAAGTTTATTATTTTTCCTGGAAACTTGGTCACATATAATGACACAATGCAAAGGTTTTCCAATTTTTTGATTTTTTTTGAATTTTTTATGCCCGTTTCAAAATGCAGTCAAAACGGCGGGCTTGAACGTTCCTAGCTAGTGGTTGAATCTTTGAAAACTTTTGGTGTTTCTATGATAAAATAGATACTTATGTACATAGAAATGATTTTTGGAAAAAATAAATAGCAAACTATGAGGCAGCTACATTTCAAATTTGACCTGCTTCCAACTGAATCGGCGATAATTTGTCTTTTTCACCAGAGGTGGATCAAAACTTTTAACACCCAACCATTTTGTCAATTGTGCATGAAACATGGCCTAGTATTTTATAAAATTGATTTGGTCCATTTTTGCAACAATTATTTGGTAGTTCCTTCACAAAAAAACCTCATTTCGGGCACTCGGAAAATGGAAAATGAATTTTCCGTGCAAAGAAAATGAAAACTCCCTTAGGCAACATTGTTTGGAATTCCAAGGTGCAGTGCACAATATGAGATCATTTGAACAAACTATGCCATGAATGTGGCCATAAGATTGATCACTTGGCTTGAAAGCCATGAATCTTCACGCATGATAACTCATTTCTGAGAACACTTTTTTAAAATAATTACCGTATTACAAGTTTATTTATTTTCCTGGAAACTTGGTCACATATAATGACACAATGCGAAGGTTTTCCAATTTTTTTATTTTTTTGAATTTTTTATGCCCGTTTCAAAATGCGGTCAAAACGGCGGGCTTGACCGTTCCTAGCTAGTGGTTGAATCTTGGAAAATTTTTGGTATTTCTATGATAAAATAGATACTTATGTACCTAGAAATGAGTTTTGGAAAAAATAAATAGCAAACTATGAGGCAGCTACAGTTCAAATTTCACCCGCTTCCAACTAGAATCGGCGACAATTTGTCTTTTTTACCAGATGTGGATAAAATCTTTTGACACCCAACTATTTGGTCATTTGTGCATTAAACATGGCCTAGTATTTTTTTAAATTGATTTGTTCCATTTTTGGAACAATTATTTGGTAGTTCCTTCACAAAAAAACCTCATTTCGGGCACTCATAAAATGGAAAATGAATTTTCCGTGCAAAGAAAATGAAAACTCCCTTAGGCAACATTGTTTGGAATTCCAAGATGCACCCTTGTGCACAATATGAGATCATTTGAACAAACTATGCCATGAATGTGGCCATAAGATTGATCATTTGGCTTGAAAGCCATGAATCTTCACGCATGATAGCTCATTTCTGAGAACACTTTTTTAAACTAATTACCGTATTACAAGTTTATTATTTTTCCTGGAAACTTGGTCACATATAATGACACAATGCGAAGGTTTTCCAATTTTTTTATTTTTTTGAATTTTTTATGCCCGTTTCAAAATGCAGTCAAAACGTCGGGCTTGACCGTTCCTAGCTAGTGGTTGAATCTTGGAAAACTTTTGGTGTTTCTATGATAAAATAGATACTTATGTACCTAGAAATGATTGTTGGAAAAAATAAATAGCAAACTATGAGGCAGCTACAGTTCAAATTTCACCCGCTTCCAGCTGGATCAGCGAAATTTGTCTTTTTACCAGATGTGGATAAAATCTTTTGACACCCAACTATTTGGTCATTTGTGCATTAAATATGGCCTAATAGTTTATAAAATTGATTTCATACAATTTTGCAATAAATATATTGTAGGTCCTTCACAAAAACTCATTTTGGGCACCCAAAAAAGGGAAAATGTTTTTTTTTGCAAAAAACTCATTTCCGACGACACCTTTTTAAAGATATTTATCTTATTCCATGTTGTTATTTTTTTGAAAACTTGTTCAAATTTTGGTGACACAATTAGAAGGTTTTCCATTTTTTTAGAATTTCTCAGATCATAAAGTAGCTTAAATGATTTTAACACATTATTTTAAGTCAACTACGACCAATTTAGATGGTCATAAAATCGTACTGCATTCTGATTGGTCAGTGGACATATCACGTGGATCATGCATCCAACACCGTCGGATGCTCGGGGATCCAACGGCTGTCCTCGACCCATCCACACCAACCCCGAAACCCTAGCTATGTTCTCCGGGTAAATTTCCATCCACCCCCCCCCCCCCGCCTCCTTTCTTTCCCTTGCTAGCTCCACCGATCCAGATCCCTCCCCGCCTCCACTCCTCTCCCCGATCCAGATCCTTCTACCGCCGCCCTGTCCTCCCCTTCCTTCCGCCGCCCACCTCTCCCCTCGCCTCCGCCACCCACCTCTCCCCTCGCACTCAGCCCCCAGCCGCTCCCGCTCCCTTTTCCCCATCGCCGCCGCCGCTCCCTTCCGCACCCACAAGTTCATGACCAACCGCCTGCTCGCCCGCAAGCAGTTCATGCTCTTCCACCGCGGCCGCGCTGGGCTGGATCCAATGCGGGCGCTACTGCTTCTTAGGAGGAGGAGGAGGAGGCGCGACGGGGATGGCGGCTGCGGCCGGGGCGGCGACGAGCGGCGGCCCAGTGAGTCCGCCAAGGTCTCCAAGGTTCGAGATCTCGCCCCTTCCTCTCGTTCCTTAGCTCTATTGCATTTCGTCAGTGATTCTGAAGCGCTCGTGTGCTTGTGCGCAGGTGCAGTTGAAGGAGAGGTTGGCCAAGGTGTACGAGGTCAAGGCGCAGTTGAAGGAGAGGCCGCCGCCGGTCTCTGGCTCCTCATCGTGGCTAGCTCCGGCCACATTGGACGGCGGGTAGGAGCCCATCTTCCGCCGCTTCTCCATCCTCTGACGTGACTCCTAGGGCGCAGCTCCTCCCTCGCAGCAGCTCCTGGTCAGTCCGACCAGGGCACCACTCTGGCGAACGGTGCCCCACTCCGGCCGACGACCCAATCAGGTGAAGGACCCTCATTCGTGCCCCCTCCCCTCCTGGTGCATTCACTGCTTGGATGGCATTCGTTGCTTTATTAGGGTTCATCTTTTTTGTGTGTGTGGTTTATTTAGGGTTCATCTTAACTGTACTATGTAAAAAAGCAGTGCTTAAGTTTGTGGATTGTGTATACACTGGACAACACTAAATGCTGTATATAAACATCGACATATATATCGTTGTCAAATAAATCAATGACATTATCAACCAGAGAGTTGTTGAGATATCCTGTAGCCTTGCTCATTTCCATCCACTACATATAAACATCTTTTGATATAACTATGAAGTTCTTCTGCAAACCGGGCTGATTATAGGAATACTTCACTTGATACTCAGCCTCTTTCTATAGGACATGCTTAGACCAGCTTGCATCACACTCTAATGCCTCTTGGTTAGACCAGCCTATAGAACAAACTAAGTATTGTATTTGCCTCTGGATGCTAGCATTGTATTTCCATAGAGGGAAAAATGATGGTTCTGTGTTAGATCTTTCATACTGGATCAATACTGGCTCACCAGAATATATACACTACACATTACCAGTAGGCTCATCACTTCCAGTAGGCTCTGAGTGCCCGTCACTTCCAGTAGGCTCTCTGTCAACCAGCTCCAGCTCCCTGTGGCAGCAAAATGGAGGCCATGGTTCAGCAGCACCAAGGTGCTTACTTATGATCACCACTTCCCTGCCCAAATCTTTTCACTGCAACAACAAGCTAATGCAACAGATTGTTGTTAAAACTTATAATTCAGTTGCTACAGATGTGCATGGAAATAATTTCAACCTGTTGAGACTCTCATATCATGATTATTACCTGCTTTTTCTCGGACTCGGTAAATATGATGATCTGTTCTATCTTGTGAACGCAGGATGCTGTTGTGCTTGTTCAGGGAGTAACTGCTGTGCCCATGGTGTGGACGAGCCGAGCACCGGCAATGAGGGTGACAGATCTGGGAGCAGTGCCCTTCTCCTCAAGCTGCAGCCGCCGGCCTTGTCCTGCTCGAGGAGCGGCAGGGGCACACCCAACCACCAAGGTCAAGGTCGCCGCCGTCAAGGGATTCTTCAACCTAGACCTCGACGTCCACGGCACCGTCGTCCAGCCATCCAAGGGAAAGGTGCTCCCCCTCCCTCCCCCATCTGTTTGATTCGATCCGACAGCTATGGACTTGGGTTCCTCACGCCTCTCAGTTTGCTATGTTTATTGGTGCTCTGCAGGAGAACTCAACTCACTTGTTGCAGGGAAGGAGAGGAGGGTGACGCACGACCATGGAGAGGAGCAGCAGCACCAACTCAAGGTCCTTTCTCCTCTCTTGTTTCTAAGTTAGCTAAGCATAATCTGTTGTTTAATGCAAATTGTGTTATCAAAAGTTGCGCAGAATGTGTTGCTTTTGTTTGGTATTTGTTCAAAGACATTCAGCTATGTTGCGATGCTATCATTCTACTCCTAAGGCAAATACATAAGGATGTGCTAGTAATATAGTTGTTCAAATCATATATTTGCTTGTCTGCTTTCCTATTCTGTTTTAGTGGTTCGCTGGATTGCGATGCTGTGAACAACCAGTGATGCTGCTGCTGTTCAAATCATATATTTGCTTAGCTGTGTTGCGATGCTATCATTCTACCCCTAGCATGAAACTATTGCTCAGGCATTTGTGATTCTGTGAAAAACTGGATTGCGATGCTGTGAACAACCAGTGATGCTGCTGCTGTTCAAACCATATAGTTGTTCAAATCATATATTTGCTTAGCTGTGTTGCGATGCTATGGATTGCGATGCTGTGAACAACCAGTGATGCTGCTGCTGTTCAAACCATATAGTTGTTCAAATCATATATTTGCTTAGCTGTGTTGCGATGCTATCATTCTACCCCTAGCATGAAACTATTGCTCAGGCATTTGTGATTCTGTGAAAAACTAGTGATGTTGCTGCTATTGTACACCATAAATGCTGTGATTCTATGCACAACCAATGATTCTGTGCACTATAATCTTTTCATTTAAGTGTACTCTGGACAGCAGTAGTATAGCACTTGCTGCTGCTGTTAAGCTTGCATCAGTACTGGTTGTAGTAGTTTCGTGTAGGACAACAGTAGTATAGGACTTGCTGCTGCTATTAAGTTTCTCTTTCTCTTCTCTCTGCTCTTCTCTTTGTCTACTGGAGTAATGTTTTCCAGTGTACTCCTAGGAGTGAACTTTCTTTCCTGGAGTAGGAATTGCTCTCTGCTCTTCTCTTTGTTTAACAGCAGCAACAACAATAGTGCATATCAATTTATCATGCTGACAACAATAGTGCAAAGCCAATTTGGAACCTTTTGGGAATTCTGGACTTCTCTTGCAGGTGACATCCATTAATCTCACTTAGGTGAATCTGTATTTTTGTTAGAATGCAACCTTTTGGGAATTCTGTACTTTTCTTTTGTGGTAATCTAATGATGTTAGATGTCTACTGGTTGTTGTATAGGGCCAAGATGAATTGAATCCTATTGTTTTCTTTTTGATGATTGACACTCATGAACAGCAAGCAACCATACTAGTTTCCCATAGTGGCTGATGTTGTTTCTTGTCAGGATCTGACTCGGTTTAGTTTGCTCATTTTGTATTAAGCTAGGATAAACATCTTTTTTTAGAACATGGGTTGAAGCATACTGTACTTGCTTATTGAGAATATGAAAATGAGATACTCTGTTTGGTAATATGAAGATAGCATTGTGTTTAATCTAGTACTGATGATTGTCTTCATTCCCATATAAACTTGTTAATGATGGTGATTTTGTACTAGCATATAAACTTGTTTTTGTTGTCACTTGATACATACTTAGCTAGTAATTTTGTTCTACTTGTATGCATTGGTACCCCCATCATCGAGCGCATGGATGCAATAGTGGCAAGAAGATCATGGTCGTGTGCATCATCAAGCACACCATGGCGAGCATCCACCTCCTCACACTGGCAAGAAGAGCAGGTGCCTAGTTTGTAATCGCTGTCGAAGGAACTCCATGCTGAAGAACATAACACTTGTAGAGCTTGTAAAGTACCATGTTATTGAACGTGTGGAGCATGTAACTGTGACTTCCACTATTGTACATTAGAGTTATTTGTACAGCTTGCTATACTTGCTGAAGAACATAACACTTGTAGAGCTTGCAAAGTGTATGTTACAACAACAACTCTATATTGACAGCAGCAACACTGGCTGGTATTTGAAGTATTTTGTGTGTTTTCTATGCCAATTTAAATATTGTGTATTTATTTACGTTAAATTGGAAAAAAGAAAAAAATGAAACTGTTGAGACAAAGAGGCCATGGGCCAAAAATAAAAAGGTTGCAATGAAGGCCATGGGCCAAAAATAAAAAGACTGCAATGTTGGGCTTGGTCCATGAAGCTGATAAAAAATTCATAGGAAGAAAAATGTAAATGGGTTGAATAAATGGGCTAGGCCCATGTAGAAAACCGAATTGGACCGGGCTAATCTTGTGCCACATCAGCTTGCCATGCTGGATGGCTACGTGGCCTGGGGAGGTTGCTAGTGGCCAAAACACCACAGTAGGAATATTTTTGTCGTAAACGTCCACGACCTTCTCACAGAGAAGGTCGCTATAGTCAGTTAACGACCCTCAGCTTTTGACCTTATGTTTTTGGTCACAAAAAGGTCACAAATTGAAAACAGTGACCTTTCAGTGACCAATAGTGGTGGTCACAAGTTGACATATTTCTTGTAGTGTTGCTTCAATTGCTTTGTCTCATATGTTAATTTATGAGAACAATTAGAGGTTGTTATCTATTGTTTCTCTTTTTTGATCTATGCATCTAGGTGGACCGGGAACCAGTGTTACCTTCTGCGCCCAACTGCGTGGTAAAAACGGCAACCCTCGATATTTCCAAAGATATATGCAAAACTTAGTCTGCAATAAATTTTTAAAAATTGGACGATCAGTATCTTTATAAATATGACCATTTCTATATATGTCTATACATTACTTCTACATGGCTAAGGGATGATAACTTCTTCTTTGTCGATTCAGTGATTCACGGGAGAGCATGGCTCCATTAGCCCCCATGTTAGGCTATTTTTTCCCTGCTTTGTGTGTTCGAGGAAATATAGCTTACTTGATGTAGTTGGAGTGTTTGGAATGATGTGGTTCTTGGTGACCTTTTCCAATACGAGAGGAATTTGTATCAAATCAAATGCACTTTTGTTATGGAAGCATGATTTGGGCCTATGATCCGTATCTAGCATTTTTCTCTTGTTTGACTACTTTATTGTTTTGTGATGATTTACGTGGAAGGGTTGCATGGATGTAGAGGGTGTTTCTTTGTTTTACTGATACGAAGGCCTTCCCGAAGCATATATTGCTTCCCAACTCCTCTCTACCAAAAAAATCATGTATAAAATGCTCTCCCAAATCAAGTGTCAATTCTCAGTCGGTTGAAAAAAAGAAAAAGAAAAAACGTGTCATCCTTGGCAGTGACGAGGACATAGCAGCGACAATGTGCTCAGAGAGGCAGCACGGCAACAACACCGTGACATCTCCAGTCCCCCCTCCCTGCTCTCTCCGCTGAATTCTAGTGGGTCTGCCATCGACGACGATTGCTAGAGGAGATGCGGACGACACGTGGAGTTGTTGTGGCGAAGACCCGCGGTGGGTGGAGGGACACATTCCGCTTCTCAGTTTCTTGGAGAAGTCTCAACCGACACAAGATATTGTCCACCTACTCTCGGCCCCTCCTCAACCCCAATCAACGGTGCCCTTCTCTCGCCCAAATTCCTCCCGTAAGTGCCCATAATCTCTCGGTCTAGGGTGTGAGGCAAGACCGTCACAGTAGTATGAGCAGCACGACCACCAAGTCGGTCAAAACTAAAACACAAGACAACAAGCTAAACATACTAAAAACAGCCAAAAATGGCAACCTTGTTTATGATAGCGGCTTGAACTACATTGGTATTTCCCCAAAGAGGAAGGGATGATGCAGCACAGCTACGGTAGGTATTTCCCTCATTGATGAGACCAAGGTTATCGAACTAGTAGGAGAACTAGGCAACACCACGTAAACAGCTCCTGCACACAAAGAACAAATACTTGCAACCCGACATAAGAGAGGGGTTGTCAATCCCTCACGGGTAAAAAGATAGGTAAAATTGTAGTAGATTGGATAAATAGATCTCGAGGGAACGCGAGATAAAATAAATAATAATAAATTGCAGCAAGATATTTTGGGTTTTTGGATTAATACATCTGAAAATAAAAGCAAATAAAAATAGATCATGAAGGCAAATATAATAAAGAAGAGACCCGGGGGCATAGGATTCACTAGTGGCTTATCTCGAGAAAAATAGCAAACCGTGGGTAAACAAATTACTATTGGGCAATTGATAGAACTTCAAGTAATCATGATGATATCCAGGCAATAATCATTATATACGCATCACGTCCAAGATTAGTAGACCGACTCCTGCCTGCATCTACTATTATTACTCCACACATCGGCCGCTATCCAGCATGCATCTAGTATATTAAGTTCATGGAGAAACGGAGTAAAGCAATAAGAACGATGACATGATGTAGACAAGATCTATTCATGTATAAATAGACCCCATCTTGTTATCCTTAATAGCAACGATGCATACGTGTCGGTTCCCTTTCTGTCACTGGGATCAAGCACCGTAAGATCAAACCCATCACAAAGCACCTTTTTCCAAGATAATAGATCAAGTTGGCCAAACAAAACTCAAATATCGGAGAAGAAATATGAAGCTATAAGTAATCACACATATAAGAGATCAAAGAAGACTCAAAATAACTTTCATGGATAGAAACATAGATCTGATCATAAACTCAAAGTTCATCGGAACCCAACAAACACACCTCAAAAAAAGTTACATCATATGGATCTCCAAGAGACCATTGTATTGAGAATCAAACGAGAGAAAGGAAACCATCTAGCTACTAACTACGGGCCTGAAGGTCTACAAAAGACTACTCACGCATCATCGGAGAGGCACCAATGAGGATGATGAACCGCTCCGTGATGGTGTTTAAATTGGATCTGGTGGTTCTGGAACTTGCGGCGGCTGGAATTGATTTTCGTCGACTCCCCTAGGGTTTCTGGAATATTTTTGGTATTTATAGAGCAAAGATGCGGTGCAGGAGGTCACCGAGGTGGGCACAACCCACCTGGGCGCGCCTGGGGGCCCAGGCGCGCCCTGGTAGGTTGTGCCCCCTCGAGGCACCCCCTCCCCCCCCCCAAGGTGCTTCTCCGGCCCATTGGATGTCTTCTTGTCCATAAAAAATCCACAAAAAGTTTTGCTACGTTTGGACTCCGTTTGGTATTGATTTTCTGCGATATAAAAAAGAAGCAAAAAACAACAACTGGCGCTTGGCACTATGTCAATAGGTTAGTACTAAAAAATGATTGTAAAACATCCAAGAATGATAATATAACAGCATGGAACAATAAAAAAATTATAGATACGTTGGAGACGTATCAGTATGTACCATGCAAGAAAAATGCAATGACTTGCATGAATCCACTAAGTAAACAAAAGCATAACTCTGCTAGCTCCCTTTAAAAGCCACCATGTCTTTTTCTCATGCAAAACAAACAACAAAGGCACACACAGACTTCCCAACTAGCACAGCATGCCGCCGCGCCTCTGCCTGCTAATTAGGTGCAAAAGCCTTGTCTAGTTTGTTGCGGCGACATGGGTCGTGCTCCAGCCAGGAGGGGCCATGTTGTGGGTCACCTGATGAGGCGTCCGGGCTCAATGTCCGTGGCTACTTTGAGCGAGTCTTCATCTTCTTGTTGCGTGGCCCGGCGATGTCGCGGTCGTCGATGGATCTTCCAGCGACGGTCTTGGTTGGCCCTGGACTACATCATAGTGAGGCACGTGGAGTTATGATGTCCCCGATCTGGGATTCCGGATTTGACGATGGTGGGTCGATGGGCATGCGACTGGCTCACTCTGCGACGAGCTAGATGGCACGTGTGATGGTGTCGGTGGCTAGCAACCATGGGTTTCGATAGCGAGACAACCTGTGAAAGCAGTGGTCAGTGCGTCCTGGCCCGACTAAGACGTCGCCTGCGGACGTTGTTTCCTTGATGAAAGTGTCGTTGTTGTTGTCTCGTCCTCTGCCCTAGCTTTTCAGGGGAAACCCTAGTTCGGGCTCCTTGGTCCGGATGATGATGACATATATGATGTCGTGTTCACTCTTGGTGGCACCATCCTGGAGTTTGATTCGGCTAGAAAGACCCATGGTTGGCATGGTGGTCATTGATGGCTCGTGTGGCAACGACAATGTGGGTGTGCAAAGTCGAAGCTGTAGTGAGACTGTGGTAGTCGGCTGGCTCTCTAGGTGTCTGTGGGCTCATTGTGGTATGTTTGTTGTAGTGGAGTCAAAGCAGTGTGGAGGATCCTTGTGGCAACCAGGGCCAGTCCTGAGATTTTAGGGGCCGGAGCGAACCTAAAACTCAGGGCCCTTTAATATATCCCTCCATTGCAATGAATTTTTAGCACTGAGTTTTTTAATCTCAGGGCCCTTCATATACTCTCTCCTTCGCAATGAATTTTTATCACTGAAAATATTTACCATCAAAAACTTCTTCTCAATACAAATTCAAAGGTTTGTTTTTTATTACATAGAACCCACATCTTTCAATACACTTTGTCGTGGACTTGTCACGGCAGATGTCCTAGCGAAAGGACTTAGTCATGGAGCCATCGCTACGAGTTTACTTGAAGGGGTTTAAAGCGGACACAAAGACACGAGGGTTTTATACTAGTTCGGCCCCTTCGATGAAGGTAAAAGCCTACGTCTAGTTGTGATGGAATTGATATGATCTCGATGGCTAGGGAGCAAACAAGCTTCGCCTAGGCTCGAGTTGTGGTTGTCTGTCCTGAACCGCCACCGGGTCGTCCCCTTATATACACGGGTGACGCCCGTCGGTCCACAGAGTCCTAACCGGTTCATACTCGTATTCCGGTTGGTATCTCTCTATTCCTTACTTACAATACAAGTCATACATCAGGCCGGTTTACGGCTACATGTTCTAACCGACTACAGGCCTTGGGCCTTCATCTGTTTACGCCACTAATGAAGTCAACCCGGCCCAAGTAGGCCGGTTTACGCCTAGTGGTAATATCCCCAACATGTCGTGGACTTGTCACGACAGATGTCCTAGCGAAAGGACTTAGTCGTGGAGCCATCGCTACGAGTTTACTTGAAGGGGTTTAAAGCGGACACAAAGACACGAGGGTTTTATACTAGTTCGGCCCCTTCGATGAAGGTAAAAGCCTACATCTAGTTGTGATGGAATTGATATGATCTCGATGGCTAGGGAGCAAACAAGCTTCGCCTAGGCTCGAGTTGTGGTTGTCTGTCCTGAACCGCCACCGGGTCATCCCCTTATATACACGGGTGACGCCCGTCGGTCCACAGAGTCCTAACCGGTTCATACTCGTATTCTGGTTGGTATCTCTCTATTCCTTACTTACAATACAAGTCATACATCAGGCCGGTTTACGGCTACATGTTCTAACCGACTACAGGCCTTGGGCCTTCATCTGTTTACGCCACTAATGAAGTTAACCCGGCCCAAGTAGGCCGGTTTACGCCTAGTGGTAATATCCCCAACATTAGGCCCCAGATTGATTTGAACTGGTTCATGTCAATCCTTCACACCATCTTGCGTCTTGGATATCTTCTGTTAATTGGCAAATCTCCATGTCGTCATCATTTTTGGTTGCTGTAAACCGGCATGACGTCATCAGTTTTGGTTATTGTAAACCGGCATGACGTAATTATGAAATTCATAACGCCCTCTTAATGAAAGCTCCTGGATTCGCGCGTTTGACCTAGCTCGGTTGCCTTATAAATAAGACCGAAGGGTCATTTCCTTTCTCTTCCCCTTCGTCCCTTCTTCTTCTTCTTCCTCACATCGCCGGCTTTGGAGCTCCGCCACCACCGTCGACCTCTGCCTCGTCTCGGGCCGTTGCATCAACCTGAACGTACCAGAGTATTGCGGCGTCTTTCCGCATCTTCTCCGTTCCCGGTAAGTTCTCTCTCCTTCTTAACCTAGATCTATTCTTAGGGTTCCATGTTCTTGCTATGTTCATTGCGCGTTCATAGCTGTTCTCTGACCTTGAATGCATCTGTGAACTCTTGCTGTGCTTAGTAGCAATCCCTTTAGCATCCGCTTGCTATTTCTCATCCAAGCTCATAGATCTCCCGCAAATATCCGCTCAATGGTTCACTTCTGTTTCCGCCTTAGTCTTCGAAATATTTCCTGTTTTTGTGAGCTTGCTGTAGATCCGCGGCTGTAACATGATTTTGTGAACTTTGTTTCTGCATAACTAGTTATCCATAGTTTCAATTGCTTCCGATGCTTAGGCCAGGCGGTTTAACTTCACCATAGAGGAAAAATTGCTAAACCGGTATATATGTCATTAGTCCCCTGGTTGAACTGCCAGAATCCATCTGATGCCGCGTTGCAGAAGACCGGTTTATGGGTACTGCCTCTGGTTTACCGTAATTAGATCAACACCTTTTTATCCGGCATGTCCTTGAACCGGATCACCTATTTCTTGTAGATCTCGTCATGGCCAAACAAGTGTACGAGTGCAACTGGGTTCCCTCCTACGCCCCAGGAAGGAGAGGTCGTGGTCTTCGCAGATCATATGGCCCGGGGCTTCAAACCGCCCGGCTCTAAATTTTATCGGGATGTGTTAGCCAACTTTCAACTCCGTCCACAGGATATTGGCCCCAACTCCGTCACCAATCTATGCCACAGGATATTGACCGGTCTGCCTCCTTACTACACCACCAACAAACCGCCAGCGGTAATATTTTAATTGCCTTATTGTTGAACCGGTTACTGCTTTATATGTTTAACATTTAATTACTGCTGATCCAGGACGATAATCCGTTTTGGAGCAAGAAACTTCCTCAAGACAAAGCAGAGAAGGCAGGACGTCCAACCCGTCCCAAGACCAAGGTTATCAAGAAACCAGCTCATAAGAGAAAAACCACCGCTTCATCAGACCCAGCCATTGATGATGATGTGGGTAATCCGGATCTTGAGGTAGAACTTAATTCACTTGGCTTGCTTTTTACACGCCTTATTGATGATGATGCTTGTCAGGATGACGCTGAAGCTAGCAATGCGGGTTTCGTTGAGGTAACCATTCTCTCTTCCGATTCAGAAATCTTACCTTTGCCAAAATTTCGCCGGGCAAACCGGAAAGTTAAATTTTCTCATCCTCTTGCTTATCTGGATTCCCAATTTCTTATGAAGACCCAGCAACACGAAACTCGCCGCACAACCCGGCACAGTGGCCAGGTAGTTACCTCTGCCGGTTTACCAAACAGTCCGGTTCGAAAACGCCGCTCCGAGATCTCCGACCTTTTTATTGATTTAAATCGTAAAGCGGGTTTCTTCCGTCAACCTCTTAATCCATCCGACTCCGATTATCAGGTCACTTCTCATTCATCGTCTGGTGAATCGTCAGCCACTCAGCTACCACCTTTGAAAACAGTTGCTGGGTAAGTTAAACTGAACATATGCTTCCAGTATACCGCATAATGGCTTATGCTTGACTTTTTGTTTTTCTTTCAGGGCTAAACCGAAACCAAGCAAAAAGGCCCGCCTGGATAAAGCGGCTGAAGAAGATGTGGCCCCAGAACATGACCAAGCACCGGATCGTGAAATGTTTACTTCTGAAGATATCCCCAATGATCCTCCTTTGCAAAACGACGTTATTCCCGAAGAAGGGCTTGTTAATACTCCAGCCTCTGCCGATCCGCCTGCCAGCTCCATCCAGATTGAGAAATCCCACTCCTGCTGACCAAACGGCCGCACCAACACAAACTGGCGAGTCCAAAGATGATGATGTTGTGATTACCGGTGTGGGCCGCTCTGAACCCGGGAATCCTGTCACCCTTACCAAGCATACCATCAAAGAGGATTTTTCCGCTTTGAACAAAGGAAAATGGGATGTTGAACTAGAGACATATGCTGCTCTGAGTGCCCAAGATCTTCACTCCGGCTATTTAAACCGGCTTTACACTGGCTGTGACTGTGAAGCTGGCCTGGTCAAAATGATGAGGGATAAATTTGAGGTAACTTACTTCTTTCCTTGCTGCCATTATCTCCATCCTTCTAGCCCCCAAGGGCCGGTTTGTAACGTTGGTCAAACCGGGACTTGATCCTAAACATTCTTAAAACTGATCGGTATAGCCTGCATGAACCGGTCTAACTTAGCATAAGTAAACCGGGGCTCCAATAGAGAACTGTCCTTAGAACATAACTTGATCAAATAGCCATTAGCCCCCAAGTGCCGAGTTGAATACTTGTATTGAGCTTGGGACTTTGTGATCGAGTAATATATAAAAATTGAAGGTGCATTAGCCCCCAAGTGTCAGGCATATAACTTTGTTATGTGGTTGATACTTCAACTCCTTGGATCGCCTGTGCAAAGCTTAAACTCTGTCTGTGTGCAGGCTGAGGTGAAAATCAAGGAGGACCGAGTTGCCGATCTGCAGGAGGCCTTGAAAACCCAGCAGGTTGAAACAGATAAGGCAAAGCAAGAATTAACCAGCGCTTTGAGCACTGCTGAACGGCTGAAAGAAGGCTTCAAGAAAGAGCGGGCTGACTGGGCCACTGAGAAGGCCGGTTTGACCAAAAGAGCGGAAAATGCTAAAGCTGCCCTTAAACCGATGGTGGATGAACTGACGGCCGTATAGCGGCAAATACACTCCATGACTGCTGCAATCTTTGGTAAGCTCCTTGCAACTTCTTGTGATAATTTGAACCTGCTGTAGCGTAAATCCGGTTTGAGACCATTCCGATCTTGTTGTAGGCACACGTATTGGGCACTTAGGAAATGATGTGCGGAAGAAATTGAAAGCTGCCTACACCTTGATGGAACAAATATATACCGGGGCCCAACGGATCATCACCATAGCTTCTCACAACAACCCGGCGCCCACTTTAATCCAGGACACTCTTAGCAAGTTGTCAATGCTTCCAGCCCGGATTGAGGAGCTGAAAAAATCCGCTGCCCGAACCGGAGCCATCAATGCTTTAATCCGGGCAAAGGCATGGGTGCCCGACTTTGATCCTGTGGAAGCAGCTCAAGGCTATCCCAGTCTGAAAGAAGATGGCTCTGAATTCAACGAAGAAGATTTAAGGGCCATAAACCGTGTAGTGCGCCCTCTGGCTTGCCAGCTAGCTGAAGAGGCAGATTTGACGCATTATCAAGCGCAATATAATAATCAAAACAAGCGAGTGCCAGCCCCAACTGTTGAAGCGGAGAATCTGATTCCTCCAATCCGTAAGCACACTTACGCCCCTGATATTGAACCATCTTCCCTGATCCATGAAGAGGTTGTTTTCCAAGCTTTAATGGGAATCGACTGGACCACTGTTGATTTCCAGCCAATGGGTAGAGACGAGGAAGCTGAAGCGGCGGAGGATGAGGAGCAGGCTTGAACCGGAAGCCGGTTTGAAGAGCTATTTGCAACATCCTTCCACAAAAACAATGATTTTGTTTGAGCACCATGCTGCCTTGTAATAGGATAGTTAAAACTTCTGCCTGGAATATGCCTTCGTGCATAAGTACTGAAGCTTTTGCTTGAAAAACCTTATTTCATATTTCCTGCAATCAGAAAAATTTGAACTTCGGTGGCGGTTATACCGTCAGCCGGATTATGATCTTGATATGTGTATCAGTAATATAACAAATAGATGATGCATAAATACCTGCCATGTTTGAGCATAAAGCTGGCTTTAGCCAAGCCTGAAGCGGTGGTTTTATAAACCATTACCGTCAAAAAGGGAGAAAGTAGCTCCCGTACAAACCGTACTGACTTAATACGAGCCCCCTGGTAACTCCATGATGTTAACAGGGAAAAGGTAAACCAGGCAGACTCCTCCGAATTTAAAGGGGGATCAAAAATCATTGGCTGAACCGGAAAAAATATGCTTGTTGACATAAAAGAAATCCAACAAAAGCAAAGAACGAACAAACCATGAAAACAACATGGAAGCAAAGGCAATGATAAAAACCATTTGCAAAAATATGCTATACTGAGCTGTTCAGATGGCATTACCATGGTCGGACAGGATCAAGGCCCCCAATAGGAGTGACAATGATTCAAGTCAGCCAGGTCCCCAAATGACTCGTGGCATATATGCCAGATCAAGAGGCGTGACAATGGTTCGGGTTCGACCATGCCCCCAAGTGATTTTGTGGCCTTAGGCCGACCAAGAGGCGTGACTGGTTCAGACTTGACCATGTCCCCAAATGATCTGGTGGCTGTCGCCTATCAAAGGGTGTTTGTTGGTTCGGACACGACCAAGGCCCCCAGTGATATATAAAAAACAAATGTCAAGGGGTAAACCGGAGGCCGTTTTAAACAGAACCACTCCGTGTAACCTCGCATGATGAGAAAGACAGAGACCCCGCTTTAGCTGAGGCTCCGGTTTGATATATCAAAGATAATATATACATTGTCATGATATGTACATAGATAGAGCCGATGGCTCAATTATAGTAAGGCCGAAGATGAGCTATATTCCATGGCCTGTTGGTCTCCTCCTCTGATGTACGTGAGTCTTGATGCCCTCGAATATCAATCAGATAGTACAACCCCTTGTGCAAATTCTTGCTGACCACGAAAGGTCCCTCCCAAGGTGGGGATAACTTGTGCATATCCGTTTGATCTTGGATGAGTCGAAGCACCAAATCTCCTTCTTGAAAAGTTCTGGTTTTAACCCAGCGACTGTGATAGCGACAAAGATCTTGCTGGTAAATCACCGAACGGGCAGCCGCTATATCACGCTCCTCGTCCAATAGGTCCAAATCGTCTTGCCATGCTGTCTCATTGTCTGCTTCAACATAAGCTGCCACACGAGGCGAATCGTGCCGGATGTCACTAGGGAGAACTGCCTCTGCTCCATAGACCATGAAAAATGGCGTGTATCCTGTGGACCGGTTTGGCGTAGTATTGATACTCCATAATACAGATGGTAGCTCTTCAACCGAACATCCTGGTGTTCTTTGCAATGGGACCAAAAGCCGGGGTTTGATGCCTCGCAAGATTTCCTGATTAGCTCGTTCTGCCTGTCCATTGGACTGGGGGTGTGCCACTGACGACACGTCAAGTAGGATGTGCTCACGTTCGCAGAACTCCTTCATAGCGCCCCTGGATAAATTGGTACCATTGTCAGTAATGATACTGTGTGGAAAACCAAACCGGAAAATCACCTTCTTGATGAACTGCACCGCTGTTGCTGCATCACACTTGCTGACAGGCTCCGCTTCAACCCACTTGGTAAATTTGTCAACTGCCACCAAAAGGTGGGTTTTCTTATCCTTGGATCTTTTAAAAGGCCCAACCATATCCAGCCCCCAAGTTGCAAACGGCCATGTTATTGGGATCATCCTCAATTCTTGAGCCGGCACATGAGCACGCCTTGAAAATTTCTGACATCCATCACACCGTTTAACCAAGTCCTCCGCATCAGCATGCGCTGTCAACCAGTGGAACCCGTGACGAAACGCCTTTGCCACCAGAGACTTTGAACCGGCGTGGTGTCCACAATCCCCTTCATGGATTTCTCTTAAGATTTCACAGCCTTCCTCAGGAGAAACACAACGTTGAAACGCCCCTGATACACTGCAATGATGTAATTCACCATTGACAATCGTCATAGACTTGGATCGCCGGACTATCTGCCTGGCCAGAATCTCATCCTCTGGTAACTCTCCCCGGTTCATGTACGCAAGATAAGGAACTGTCCAATCCGGAATAACATGCAGGGCTGCCACCAATTGAGCCTCCAGATCAGGGATAGCCAAATCCACCTCACCTGGGAGCTTGACTGACGGGTTGTGCAACACGTCCAAAAAGACGTTAGGCGGGACCGGTTTACACTGAGAGCCCAACCGGCTTAAAGCATCCGCCGCTTCATTCTTCCGACGGTCCACATGATCCACTTGATAACCCTTGAAACAACCTGCAATATTATCCACTTCCCGACGATATGCAGCCATGAGCGGGTCCTTAGAATCCCAAGTGCCAGACACCTGTTGAGCCACTAGGTCCGAGTCACCAAAGCACTTAACCCGGCTTAAATTCATCTCTTTAGCCATCCGGAGACCATGGAGCAAAGCTTCGTACTCAGCTGCATTATTAGTACAAGGGAACATTAAGCGGAGAACATAACAAAACTTATCACCTCGTGGGGAAGTTAATACGACTCCAGCCCCCGAGCCTTCCAATTGCCTGGATCCGTCAAAATGAATGGTCCAATATGTGTGATCCGGCTTCTCCTCTGGTGCTTGTAACTCCGTCCAGTCATTGATGAAATCAACAAGCGCTTGAGACTTCACGGCCGTCCGAGGCACGTACTTCAGTCCGTGTGGCCCAAGCTCTATAGCCCACTTGGCAATCCGGCCAGTCGCCTCCCAGTTCTGTATAATATCACCCAAGGGAGCTGAACTGACCACTGTGATGGGGTGCCCTTGAAAATACTGCTTCAATTTCCGACTGGCCATAAAAACTCCATAGACCAGCTTCTGCCAATGCAGATACCTTTGCTTGGATTCAATAAGCACCTCGCTGATATAATAAACCGGCCGCTGAACCGGATATTCCTTGCCTGCCTCTTTGTGTTCCACCACAATAGCCACACTAACTGCCCGAGCATTGGCCGCTACGTATAACAATAGTGGCTCCTTGTCGACCGGAGCTGCAAGAACAGGCGGATTGGCTAACTGCCGCTTCAGGTCCTCAAATGCCTCATCAGTAGCTGGACTCCAGACGAAATTGTCTGTCTTCCTCAGCATTTGGTATAAAGGGATAGCCTTCTCCCCGAGGCGGCTGATAAACCGGCTCAGCGCAGCAATTCGGCCTGCCAAACGCTGAACATCGTTGATACACTTCGGTTTAGCTAGGGATGTAATAGCCGTAATCTTCTCCGGATTAGCCTCAATTCCTCTGTTAGACACCAGGAAACCCAGTAACTTGCCTGCCGGAACACCAAAAACACACTTGGCTGGATTAAGCATCATCTTGTAAGCTCGCAAGTTGTCAAAGGTTTCCTTCAAATCATCCATCAGCGTCTCCTTCTGTCTTGATTTTACTACAATATCATCCACATAGGCGTGCACATTGCGGCCGATCTGCTCATGCAGGCAATTCTGTACACACCGTTGATAGGTGGCTTGGGCACTCTTGAGCCCGAAGGGCATAGATACATAGCAGAAGGCTCCAAAGGGAGTAATAAATGCTGTTTTCTCCTGGTCCTTAACCGCCATCTTGATCTGATGATATCCAGAGTATGCATCCAAAAAACTCAAACGCTCACAACCCGCCGTGGCATCAATGATCTGGTCAATACGGTGGAGGGCAAAAGGATCTGCCGGACAGGCTTTGTTAAGATCTGTGTAATCCACACACATACGCCAAGTGCCGTTTTTCTTAAGAACCAGCACCGGATTAGCAAGCCACTCTGGATGGAACACCTCAATAATAAAACCAGCTGCTAAAAGCCTGGCCACTTCCTCTCCGATGGCTTTGCGTCTTTCTTCGTTAAACCGGCGGAGGAACTGTTTCACCGGTTTATACTTAGGATCCACATTAAGAGTGTGCTCAGTGAGTTCCCTCGGTACACCTGGCATGTCAGACGGCTTCCATGCAAAAATGTCCCGATTCTCACGGATGAACTCGATGAGCGCGCTTTCCTATTTGGGATCCAGGTTGGCACTGATAGTGAACTGCTTGGATGAATCGCCGGGCACGAAGTCAACAAGCTTGGTCTCAGCTGCCAATTTGAACTTCAGATCTGAATCATGCTCTGTAGTTGGCTTCTTTAAAGGGGTCATATCCGCCGGGTCAACATTGTCCTTATAATACTTCAACTCCTCCGTGGCACAGATTGACTCTGCATAAGCCGCATCACCTTCCTCACATTCCAAAGCGACCCTACGGCTCCCATGAACCGTTATGGTCCCCTTGTAACCCGGCATCTTGAGCTGCAAGTAGATATAACAAGGCTGCGCCATGAACTTGGCGTAAGCCGACCGGCCAAACAAGGCGTGATACGGGCTCCGGATCTTCACCACCTCAAATGTTAGTTTTTCCGACCGGGAGTCGTGCTCGTCCCCAAAGGACACATCCAGAGCTATCTTACCAACAGGATATGCAGATTTGCCAGGCACCACACCATGGAACACCGTATTCGATGGTCTAAGATCTTTGTCTGTTAAACCCATGCGGCGGAATGTCTCATAGTACAATATGTTAATACTGCTTCCTACATCCATGAGTACCTTGGTAAATTTATAACCCCCCACCTGAGGGTCTACCACTAATGCTAGCTGGCCCGGATTATCAACCCGGTGCGGGTGATCCTCTCTGCTCCACACGATAGGCTGCTCCGACCAGCGCAAGTAACGTGGTAAGGCCGGTTCAACAGAATTCACCGCTCGCCTGTGGAGTTTTCGGTCACGTTTATCCAGACTAGTTGTGAAAACATGATACTGCCCATTGTTCAACTGTTTTGGCTGGCTCTGATAACCCGACTGCTGCTGCTGCTGCTGGCTATTCTGATTATTCTGGTGATTGTGACCGCCCTGATTGCGACCTGAACCGGAAACTCCATCGTGATCCGGCCCGTGGAAACCGGATCCTGAACCGCCACCTGATCCGTGATCATACCGGAAAGCATTAGAGTTTTTGAACTCCTGCATGATAGAACAATCTTTCCAAAGATGGTTAGCCGGCGCCTCCTTCGTCCCGTGCTTCGGGCAAGGCTGATTCAACAAATAGTTCAAACGGCTTGCGTTAGGATTGGGAGCCCCATTACGATTTGCCGCTTTACCTCTGCGCCGCTGCCCCCTGTCCTGTACATTAGTGTTGGCCACAAAGTCCACGCTGCCATCCACTTTGCGCTTGCCTCCGTTTCCATGACCCGCTAGTTTGTACTGCTGCTGTTTGGAGTTGCTATTCTTCTTTCCCTTCCCTGCTTCATCATCATTAGGCTCGGGATCCTTGGTACTGTCCGAATCGGCATACTTCACTAAAGCGGCCATGAGGGTTCCCATGTCATTACAGAACCGCTTCATGCGTCCCAACTTCAATTTTAGAGGCTCAAACCGGCAGTTGCCTTCCAGAGTTAAGATCGCAGAGTCAGCATTAATCCTGTCAGACGAGTGCAAAATTTCCGAAATGCGGCGCACCCAACGGGTCGTTGATTCTCCTTCCTCCTGGACACAAGCCGCCAGGTCTACTATGGACTTGGGCTGCTTATAGGTATCCTTAAAATTCTGTATAAACCGGGCCTGCAACTGGGCCCATGAGCTGATAGAATTGGGTGGTAGGCTCTTTAACCAAGTACGAGCCGTGCCCTCAAGCATCATGGTGAAGTATTTTGCGCATGCGGCCTCATTCACGTCCAGCATTTCCATGGCCATCTCATAACTCTCTACCCATGCTTCAGGGGGTAAATCAGCGGTGTAATTCGGCACCTTGCGTGGACCCTTGAAATCTTTGGGCAGGCGCACATTACGTAAAGAAGGGATCAAGCAAGGCACTCCCAAAGCGGATGTGATTCCTGGTCCGGCAAAGGTGGTAGAACGAACCGGTGTAAGTTGGCCCGCATTATCCTGTGCTGCTAACTCGGCCTCCCTTTGTGCCCGGGCCCGGTCCACCACATCCTGAGCATCGCCAACACCACCTGCCGGGTCATTACCACAGGCCGCTTCATGGCCTCGCGCATTGCTTGATATGGCCGGTTCATCCATGCGCCTGCTATAGCTCCGGCTCGGACGGGGCGTAGAATGAATCCGATCAAGGCTGTATGAGTATGCCTCCTGCTGAATCAGCGCAGTCCGGAGAAGCTCCTTAACCCGGCGTGTCTCTATCGCTTGTGGAGAATCCCCTTCGACTGGGATGGCCTCTAACCATGCAGCGGCCACAACAAGGTTGTCCATAGGATTCGAATAATGACCCGGGGGCGTCTGGACCGGCGGAGGAACCACAATGTTTTGGTGAGGAGGTTCCATCAGGCGAGGTTGGACCGTCACCCCTGGTCCTGGTGCCTCAATCCGGTTTGTCTCCGGGTACTGCGGCGGATTACTGGGTCCAGCTCTTGGAGTGTGAAAGAGATTTCGGGGGTCAAACCCCAACGGCAGGCGTGATCTGTGCTTCCGCTTCAAAACCTCCTGTGATGCATTCTGGTCAAGCATGAGCTTATAGGCCTGGGCGTCCAAAGCGGCCCGCTCTGCCGCCATCCTGTCCTTCTCTGCCGCCAGATCCGCTTTGGCTCGCGCGATCTGTTCTTTCACCTTTGCAATTTCTGCATCATGAGCCTCCTGATCCGCCGTATTGGCTTCCACCATAAGCGCGGCCAGTGCGTCAAACAGGTCAGATAGGATTTGAACCGGCGGGCGCATAAGGCCTCCTGCCCCTGCTGCCGCTGCCGCTGCTGATCCGGAGAGCATTGCTGCGGCGGTCGAAGAGTGATTCGCCGCCTGTGTGCCGGCCATGAATATTCCAACCCGGTTGACCTGGCCCGGGGGGTCCGGAATACTGTCGCCATCGGAACAGCCCCTAATCTGGTCGTCTTGCAACTGGTATAGCGATTCGGTCTCTCCGGTCGAGGACTCGTCATCGGAATAGACGACGGTCTCGCTACCGTGTTCTGATTCGTCCTCACGCTCTCCTTCGTGGACGACTCCGACGAAGACACGCTTCACGGCCGGTTTAGCCCAGGTAGATCTCGCACGCTGAGCCGTCTCGATGAGGTTGGTGCAGATGTCCGGCTCAGGCCCAGGCTCACCGATTTTGCCAATGAAAACGTGTATGCCACCAAAGGGGACCCGGTACCCGTACTCGATCGAATCGGCCTCGGGACCCCATCCTGCGTCGTCAATGTAGATCCTGCCCCGACGACTCTTGGTCATCCGGCCCACAACATAGCCTTCGAGTCCCTTGAGCTTGCCGTCCAAGATCATCAAACCATCGTGCGATAGCCCCACGGTGGGCGCCAACTGTCATGGACTTGTCACGGCAGATGTCCTAGCAAAAGGACTTAGTCGTGGAGCCATCGCTACGAGTTTACTTGAAGGGGTTTAAAGCGGACACAAAGACACGAGGGTTTTATACTAGTTCGGCCCCTTCGATGAAGGTAAAAGCCTACGTCTAGTTGTGATGGAATTGATACGATCTCGATGGCTAGGGAGCAAACAAGCTTCGCCTAGGCTCGAGTTGTGGTTGTCTGTCCTGAACCGCCACTGGGTCGTCCCCTTATATACACGGGTGACGCCCGTCGGTCCATAGAGTCCTAACCGGTTCATACTCGTATTCCGGTTGGTATCTCTCTATTCCTTACTTACAATACAAGTCATACATCAGGCCGGTTTACGGCTACATGTTCTAACCGACTACAGGCCTTGGGCCTTCATCTGTTTACGCCACTAATGAAGTTAACCCGGCCCAAGTAGGCCGGTTTACGCCTAGTGGTAATATCCCCAACACACTTTTTTAGGGAATGGCAGCTGAGCTGCCTATATATTAAGAGGGAGAAAAATAAATATAAATAGTGTGTTACTGCCGGAATCTCTACACATACTTTTTAATCGTCATGATAACTCAAAGCGCTAAAAATTTGCCTCAAAACTTGCACAGTGCAAGTTATATATATGCATGATGTATATGAAGATAAATTACTCAATTAGGATAGGTCAAGATTTTAAAAATCCACACAATACACATAGAACCCTAATATAGTACGACAGCCGATGCTCCATGCTACGCGCGCCAGGGTAAGGGCCAGTGCAGGAACTATGGGGCTCTTGTAGACCTATGTTTGTGAATCTTACAAGATGCGTCACGATTAACTGATGGAGCTAATCACGTCACACAACACAATGCAACAGACGAGCGAACATGAATCTATAGGTAGATAGATATGCTGATAGAGCTAGCATAGGAAGTGATAAATTAAAGATATGATATAGGAGTACCTTGGATCGGTCAGTTCTCGTCTCAATGATAACACGATGTGAATTTGCATTTCGCTCCGTCCGGAAGTGCTCGGCAACGGGCGTGCGTGTCCAGCGCCTAGAAACCAGATAGCGGAGCGGAGTTCGTCGGAGTACTGAACCCTAGCGGCGGTTCGTCCAGCACCAGCAACTCGTCTCGCGACCTGGAGAGCCTGGGATCGGGATTGGGATCGTTGCGGCTTAGCCTCGTAAGAAAACTGGCAAATTACAGCAACCTTCTCGCCATCATCGTGGATTCGCTGCATCCAGCTGCTAGGCCCTTGAGGCTGCGTACTAATCGATCGTACGAGTGTTTAGCGTCCCTGCTTCTGAGGCCCATGGGCTATGTGCGACGCGGGGGGGCCTAGACTTGGGGGCCCGGGGCGGCCGCCCCCCTGCCCCTCCTTAGGCAGCGGCGAAGTCAGCCTAAAAAATATATGGTTTCATCGTTAATTTTCTGAATGTTTTTCTTCACAATGAACAATGACTGTACAGTATTTTTAGGCTATTTTGCTGAAAAGTTGTGGGGTCAGCTGACCCTGTCGTGGTTCTAAGCCTGACAGTAGAGTGGGGGGTAGGTATGGAGAGGCAAGGTCCTAGCTATGGAGAGGTTGTAAACACAAGGGATGTACGAGTTCAGGCCCTTCTCGGAAGAAGTAATAGCCCTACGTCTCGGAGCCCGGAGGCGGTCGAGTGGATTATGAGTATGTAAGTTACAAGATGCCGACCCCTTCTGCCTGTGGAGGGGGGTGGCTTATATAGAGTGCGCCAGGACCCCAGCCAGCCCACGTAGGAGAGGGTTTAAGGTGAGTTAAGTCTGGGGCGTTACTGGTAACGCCCCACATAAAGTGTCTTTACTATCATAAAGGCTACTTAATTACAGGCCGTTGCAGTGCAAAGTGCCTCTTGACCTCCTGGTGGTCGAGTGAGTCTTCGTGGTCGAGTCCTTCAGGCCAGTCGAGTGAGTCCTTAGTTGGTCGACTGGAAGGCGACCTCTTCTAAGGATGTCCTGGGTAAGTTACTTGGATCAGGTCCATGACCCTACCCTAGGTACATAACCCCATCATTAGCCCCCGAATGGATTGAGGCTTCGAGTGAAGAAGGAGTTGATGTCGTTTCCGATTAACCTTTGCGCTCTGGTCGTGCACTGTTCTGGACCAAAGAACCTCTTCGTCGACAGTGAGCAACTTGTCTTCAGTCGACTTGATCCATTCTCTTCTTTTGTCGAGTGATCTTTCGGGCTTCGACGATCTCCGAGCGACGGATCGCCGGAAACCCCGTGTCTGATAGACTGATCTGCTGTTCGCGGATTCCGCGGGATGCGAAATTTGGGGACGCGCGCGAAGTGGAGCGGACCGCGGCGTTCGGATGGGACGGGACATAGACGCCTCGATCTCCGCGCTGCTTTATCCGCCACGTATCCCGCCTGCATAACTGTTCCTGATATGATTAGATCGACTGGGCCCACATGTCAGCCACTCGGAAGGGACCTTATAAATGCGCCCGGTGAGGATTTCTGTACTGTGCCTCAGCATTCTCTCTCTCTCTCTCTACTCCCTTCGTCCCCGTTCAGCGCGCCCGCTCTCGCCGCCGCACAACTCCCCCACGCGCACCTCGCCGGCAGCCATGGCCAAGGAGAAGACGGCGGCGCTGGAGCGTGCGAAGAAGGCGTCGGCGTCGGAGAAGGCGAAGGGGAGATCTGCCAGCCGCGGAGGGTCTTCTTCCAGATCCCGCCTGCCGAAGGGCTGGGTCCAAGGAGACTGGATCCAGTCGACCATCACAGAGAAAGACCTCCTCGACATGGCCAACGAGGGCTTGATCCCTCACGGAGCTGCGAGGCTTCCGGGGAAGGAGTGGCAGCCCCAGCCAGAAGAGGGTGAGTGTGTGCTCTTGGCCACCCATGTTGATCGTGGATTTTCTTTGCCGCCGAGTATTTTCTTCCGTGGCTTCTTGAACTTCTTTGGAGCGCAGCTCCACCACTTTACCCCAAATTCGATTGCCTATCTTGCCGCGTTCGTGTCCATGTGTGAGGGTTTCCTGGGCTGTCGACCGCACTGGGGTTTGTTCAAGCATATATTCACGTGTCGCTCTCAGACCGTGAAGAAGGCGAGCCCAGGTGATGAGAGAACCCGAGTCGTCCAAATGTGTGGGGGCCTGGGGATCCAGGTGCGAAATAAGAGCACCTTCCCGCCCATGACCTTTCCCGAGTCGGTCAGAGGCTGGCAGTCGACTTGGTTCTACTGCCAGGACCAGTCGACGCCGGGGCAGTCGAGTGGACTCCCATAGTTTACCATGGACCGAGTGAACAAGCCTTCCTCTCTGAAGTTGATTCCGGAGGAGAAAGCTGACGTGAAGATGTTGATGGAGCGCGTGGTGCAGCTGGTTCGGGAGGGAGGGAGTGACGGGCATGGATCTCTTGGAGGTCTTCCTTAGGCGTCGCATCCAGCCCCTGCAGTTCCGGAGCCACTGCATGTGGTTGTACTGTGGGACTGAAGACGAGACTCGAGTCCATCTGGAAGCAGTCGACGATGTCACTCTGGAAAGATGGATGGTAGCCGTTACCGGAAACAAGGACAACCCACGCGGAGCCAGAAGGATTCCTCCACTCGACCACAACAGCGATCCAAACAAGGTACACTTGCTCTGCTCTCCACTGCGTTCTTGTCGCATTCATTTCTGTTTATCCTGCCGACTGGTCGACTGATCCTTGTCTTGATATCCGTTAGGCTCTCCCCGAACTATACTCGATGCCCAATGGAGCACAAACCCCGACTAAGGAGGGTGAGGCGAGTGGGGGCGAGAGCCAGGAAGAGGAGGAATGGGACTCGGATGTTGCAGAGGATGATGATGATGATGACGATGACGGCGGTGATGAGGATGACGTTGAAGATGAAGAAGAAGAGGAGGAGGAGGTCGTACCACCGCGCTCGGAAAGGCGGTCGAAGCTTGTCCACGACCCTTCGACTGAACGTGGTAAGGGGGTTGCGACCGCGGCTCAGTCGACCAAACGCCCTCGGACCACCTCTCCAGCGCCGACTGAAAAGGCGCCGAAGCAGCCCAGGGCGGCCTCATCGAAGCCGACCAAGCTCCTGCCGAAGATGAAGGTGTCCATCCCTACTATATCAGGGTAATCGCGCTGTTTGAATCTTCTTATTTTGTGTGAACTTTGTCTCTGGTCGACGCTGAAGTTAGTCGACTGATCCTTTGGAGTTGCAGTGCTGCTACTTCTAAAACCTCAGCCCGGGCTGATGACCACGAGATGGAGGACGCAGCAACTTCGAAACCAGGTACTGTATTCTTAACGCCGTTCTTAGTTGACTGACTTGCGATCTCTGATCCTGATTCTTCTCTGTAGCCCCACCCAATGTTGTTATCGATCTCCCTGATGATGATGAGGATGAAGAACCACTGAAGCGCAGGAGGAGTCGGAAAGCGTCCGCCAGTAAGGTGCCTCAGGATGTGACGGCGCCTGAGATTCCGACTGCGGAGGAAGGGAACACCACTCGACACACGGTGTCCTTCGCAGATCCATTGACGAGTGCTCAGCAGCCCTCCCTCTTCACAACGCACCATGTCCCGGAGGACCAAGCTGGCGCGGCGAAGGAGGCAATATGCCAGGCGGGAATCATGATGGAGCAGCTGAAGACCATCCGGGATGCGAGCCAGGCGGCATATGACGCCAGTTCTGCCCTCCAAAGCAATGTTCAAGTCAGTCGACCACCGTTTGCTCTGTTGGATATGCTACCAAAAACTTTTCCTTTCCGGGATTTATAGTAGTCACCCAGTGGGTGTGTCGATTAAACTCCGTGTTAGTGGGGGCACGCTGAGTGCACCCGCTGGGTGTAGTCCCCAACGCTAAGGTCGACTGCTGGCAGTCGGCCTTAGGCTTTATGCTGTCAATCTTTCTGTCAGTCGACTATGTCGACTGGATTTTACAAACCGGTGGGGGCACGCTGAGTGCACCCACTGGGTGTAGTCCCCGAGACTGTGGTCGACTGCTTGCAGTTGATTACAGTCTTTAAAGAATACATCTCCTTTTTTTTTTGAGGTCGACTGGTCGACTTTGTCTTCAACAGGATTAGTGGGGGCACGCTGAGTGCACCCACTGGGTGTAGTCCCCGAGACTACGGTCGAATGCTTGTATTCGGCTGTAGTCTTAGAAACGTGTGTTTTTCCCTTTTTCACTCGGAAGTGAATTATATTTGACGTTTAGTCGATTGGTTCTTCGCAGAACTCTTGTGATCTTGTGGCTCGCTACTCTGAGCTGGAAAACAAGCACACTCAACTCGAGCTGAGCCTGAAGCTGGTTCAGGAGAAGCTGACAAAGGCAAAGGAGGAGACCGAAGGTATGTTTGGTGAGATCCTGACGACTGCTTTTCCCCTTGCTTGTTTCAAAATCTGATCTTGCTGTAACTTGCAGGTAAGGTAAGGGAAGCCCAACAGAAGAAAGACCTTGAACTAGCTGAGAAGATCAAGCTTGCTGACGAGAAGTTAGCTTCAGTCACCAAGCTTGAACAAGACAATACCAATCTGAAAGCTGCTCTTGGGATCGCCAACAAGGAGATCAGTCGACTGAAAACTGATAAAGCTGCCCTGACCGACCAAGTCAGCAAATTGACTGGGAAGAAAACTGATCTGGAGTCCTTCCTGAGTGGTCTTGCCAACAAGTTGTTTCTTATGCTTGAAGGTAAACCTCTTTGCTTGGCAAACATTTCCAATTGTGATTTTTCCACTCGACCATCTCCTTGACTTAGTGATCATCCTTGCAGAATTTTGTCAAAACTTTGAAGAAGAAACCAGCCGGCTGGAGCCAAACCTCGACCCCGTCAATTCTCCTGTGAACGACGAAGTTGCCATGGATGTTTTCCGACTGGAGTCTCGTGTTGCAGCTATCGTGGACTATCTTGCAAGGCTGAAGGCCGCCACATCTCGCATCGATTCGACGCTCTGGCCTGAGGAGACACTTCAGAATGACCTTGAGTCGCTGATGGCTCGTTTGAACACGATCCCTGGTCGAGTGCAGGAATGGAAGAAGTCCTCGGCTCGGTGTGGTGCAGATGTTGCTCTGTGTCTTGCTCGAGTTCACTGTAAAGATGCGCGAGAAGAGAAGCTGGCGGCACTTCGGGTGGCCAACACCAAGAAACACGACTTCAGGTCCTTCATGGAAACTTTCCTTGCAGCTGCCACTCGGATCGCCGACGGAATTGACCTTGATGAATTCGTTGCACCTTCCAGCCCTCCACAGGAGGAGTAAAAAACTTCTTCTGGCTCGACGCTTTTAAATTTGCCTCGGTATGCCGAGTGGAATTGTACCCGATAAACCTTAACAGGCTTAACGCCTGAGCACTTTCGGTTCCTTTAGATATCGATTCAAACTTGAATTTGGTGCTTGAATATGATTGCCTTTGGCTCGAAATGTCTTTTGTAGGTTCAAAGCAAGGCACCTTTACTGCAATTGACTTATTCTTTAGTCCACTTAGGCGAGCACTGGGCTGCGGCTAAGCCTCCGAGTGGAAACCCGGCTTACCACTCGGTAGGATTTCTATAACCTAGGCGAGCACAGGGCTGCAGCTAAGCCTCCGAGTGAGAGGGTTGCTCGTCACTCGGTAGGATTTTTATAACTTAGGCGAGCACAGGGCTGCAGCTAAGCCTCCGAGTGAGAGGGTTGCTCGTCACTCGGTAGGATTTTTATAACTTAGGCGAGCACAGGGCTGCAGCTAAGCCTCCGAGTGAGAGGGTTGCTCGTCACTCGGTAGGATTTTTATAACTTAGGCGAGCACAGGGCTGCAGCTAAGCCTCCGAGTGAGAGGGTTGCTCGTCACTCGGTAGGATTTTTATAACTTAGGCGAGCACAGGGCTGCAGCTAAGCCCCCGAGTGAGAGGGTTGCTCTTCACTCAGTAGGATGTTCATAACTTAGGCGAGTGCTTGGACTGCAGCTAAGCCCCCGAGTGAGAGGGTTGCTCTTCACTCGGTAGGATTTTTGACAACTTAGGCGAGCACAGGGCTGCAGCTAAGCCCCCGAGTGAGAGGGTTGCTCTTCACTCGGTAGGATTTTTGACAACTTAGGCGAGCACAGGGCTGCAGCTAAGCCCCCGAGTGAGAGGCTTGCTCTTCACTCGGTAGGATTTTGATAACTTAGGCGAGACGGATTCGCAGCTAAGCCTCCGAGTGAGAGTCTGGCTCACCACTCGGTAGGATTTTGATAACTTAGGCGAGACGGATTCGCAGCTAAGCCTCCGAGTGAGAGTCTGGCTCACCACTTGGTAGGATTTTTACAAACTTAGGCGAAACGGATTCGCGGCTAAGTCACCTACTGAGGGGGGAATTTTATTTGGACAAAAATAAAAAGTGACAGAAATTATGGAGGAACTATGACACTATTATTTTGAGGTCCATGAACCACAGAAGTATTTTATTGCAACTCATCCGAGTGATAAAACTTAAGTGTAAAATGGGCGGAGTAGCTCCGCGTTCCAAGCTCGGGGCTCGTCGATATCATGCTCGACGTTATAGAGACGGTACGCCCCGTTGTGGAGAACCTTGGTGACGATGAAGGGACCTTCCCAAGAAGGAGCAAGCTTGTGTGGTTTGTGCTGATCCACTCGGAGAACTAAATCCCCTTCCTGGAAGGCTCGACCTCTCACATTTCTGGCGTGGAAACGACGCAAATCTTGTTGGTAGATGGTCGAGCGGATCAGAGCCATCTCCCTTTCTTCCTCTAGAAGGTTGACTGCGTCCTGCCGCGCTTGTTCAGCTTCTGCTTCGTTGTAGATCTCAAATCGAGGAGCATTGTGGAGAAGATCACTCGGCAAGACTGCTTTAGCTCCGTAGACCAAGAAGAATGGAGTTCTTCCGGTCGACCGATTAGGTGTGGTCTGTAACCCCCAAAGCACTGAGGGAAGTTCGTCGACCCAAGCTCCAGCCGCGTGTTTGAGATCACGCATCAGTCGAGGCTTCAATCCTTTAAGAATCAGTCCATTAGCTCGTTCTGCTTGTCCATTCGACTGCGGATGGGCGACTGAAGCGTAGTCGACCCGCGTGCCTTGGGAGTTGCAGAAAGCTCTGAATTCTTCTGAGTCAAAGTTCGACCCATTATCCGTAATGATGCTGTGCGGGACTCCATATCTGAATATTAGTTCTCTGATGAAGCTAACAGCAGTACCGGTGTCAAGGCTCTTGATTGGTTTAGCCTCGATCCACTTGGTGAACTTGTCGACTGCCACCAGTACATGCGTGAAGCCACTTCGTCCCGTTCTCAAAGGACCGACCATGTCTAGTCCCCATACTGCGAAAGGCCAGACGAGTGGGATGGTCTTCAGGGCCGACGCAGGCTTGTGCGACATATTCGAGTAGAACTGACATCCCTCGCACTTATCCACTATATCTTTTGCCATCTCATTCGCCTTTGGCCAGTAAAATCCAGCTCGGTATGCTTTGGCCACGATGGTCCGAGAGGACGCATCATGACCATAGGTCCCCGAGTGTATATCATTGAGGATGAGTCGACCTTCTTCTGGTGTTATGCACTTCTGACCAACTCCAGTCGCGCTTTCTCTGTATAATTGTCCTTTGATTACGGTAAAGGCCTTAGATCGACGGACGATCTGTCGAGCCTCTTCCTCATCCTCCGGGAGCTCTTTTCTCAGGATATACGCGACATATGGAACTGTCCAGTCGGGAATGACCACCAAGACCTCCATGATCAAGTCGACCACCGCTGGGACTTCGACCTCAGTCGGATCTGTGGCGCTCTTGGGCTGTGGAGTTTCTTCGGTGAAAGGATCTTCTTTGACCGATGGAGTGTGTATATGCTCCAAGAACACACAACTCGGAATGGCTTCTCTCTTGGAACCTATCTTTGCTAGATCATCAGCTGCTTGATTTTTCAGTCGGGGTATATGATGGAGCTCCAACCCCTCGAACTTCTTTTCCAGCTTCCTCACTGCACTGCAGTATCCAGTCATGGCTGGGCTTCTCACATCCCACTCCTTCATCACTTGGTTGACCACTAAATCCGAGTCTCCATAAACCATCAGGCGACGGACGCCGAGTGAAATGGTCATGCGCAACCCATATAAAAGAGCCTCATATTCTGCCTCATTGTTGGAGGAATCAAAGTGAATCTGGAGCACATATCTGAGCTTATCTCCTCTGGGGGAAACCAGGACAACCCCAGCACCGGAACCATTCAACATCTTAGATCCATCATAGAACATGGTCCAATGCTCCGAGTGAACTTCAGTCGGCTGCTGTTGTTCAATCCACTCGGCGAGGAAATCAGCTATTGCCTAGGACTTAATGGCTTTCTTTGCTTCAAACTTGATATCAAGGGGAAGAAGTTCAATCGCCCATTTGGCCACTCGACCAGTTGCATCTCTATTGTGCAAAATCTCTGATAGTGGAGCGTCGCTGACGACTGTGATGGAATGATCAGAAAAATATGAGCAACCTTCTTTGTGGTCATGTATATTCCATACACAAGCTTCTGATAATGAGGATATCTCTGCTTGGATGGAGTCAAGACTTCAGACAAATAATACACTGGGCGCTGAACTTTGAGAGCTTTTCCTTCTTCTTCCCGCTCGACCGTAAGCACAGTACTGACGACTTGTCCTGTGGCTGCGATATAGAGCAACAGAGGCTCTTTGCTGATTGGAGCAGCAAGCACCGGCTGGGTGGAGAGCAGAGCTTTTTAGCTCGGCAAACGCTGCATCAGCTTCTGGAGTCCACTCGAACTTGTCTGTCTTCTTCATCAGTCGGTAAATAGGTAATGCCTTTTCACCGAGTCGTGAGATGAATCGACTTAATGCGGCCAAGCATCCAGTAAGCTTCTGGACATCGTGCACTCGCACAGGGCGTTTCATTCGGAGAATAGTGCCAATCTTCTCTAGGTTAGCATCGATTCCCCGTTCGGAAACGAGAAAACCGAGTAACTTGCCACCAGGAACTCCAAATGTGCACTTTGATGGATTGAGCTTGATATCATATCTTCTGAGGTTGGCAAATGTTTCGGCGAGATCAGCGAGCAGGTCGGAACCTTTTCGTGACTTGACAACAATATCATCCATATAAGCTTCCACATTTCGACTGATTTGAGTGAGTAGACACTTCTGAATCATTCGCATAAATGTGGCTCCGGCATTCTTGAGGCCGAATGGCATGGAGATATAGCAGAAGCACCCGAATGGAGTGATGAAAGCTGTTTTTACCTCGTCGGGTCCGTACAGACGGATCTGGTGGTACCCGGAGTAGGCATCTAAAAAAGATAGCCTCTCGCATCCCGCGATCGAGTCAACAATTTGATCTATGCGAGGGAGAGGAAAATGATCTTTCGGGCAGGCCCGGTTGATGTGCTTGAAATCAATGCACATTCGGAGCGACTTGTCCTTCTTAGGAACCATGACAACATTAGCGAGCCACTCGGAGTGGTATATCTCTCGGATAAATCCTGCCGCCAACAGTCGAGCCACTTCTTCACCAATGGCTTTTCTCTTCTGGACGGCGGACCGCCGAAGATGCTCTTTGACTGGTTTTGCAGATGAGTCGACTCTTAAGCGATGCTCAGCCAGTCCCCTGGGAACACCTGGCATGTCAGCGGGCTTCCATGCAAAAATGTCCCAGTTCTCACGGAGGAACTGGATGAGCGCTTCTTCCTATTTGGGGTCGAGTGTTGTGGAGATGCGGGTCGGAGCCGCATCGGGGTCGGTCGGGTGAATGTGAACAGGCTTCGTCTCACCGGACGACTGGAATGCAGATTCTGTGGCGGGTTTCTTTGATCGCAGCAAGTCACTCGGATCTGCGTTTTGCTTGTATTCCTCGAACTCGATCGCTGTCACCTGGGAATCGGCAATCTTGGAGCCCTTCTGAAAGCACTCTTCTGCCTTTTTCCTATCACCGGTGACAGTGATCACTCCTTTGGGGCCGGGCATCTTCAATTTGAGGTACATGTAACATGGTCGAGCCATGAACCGTGCGTAAGCTGGTCTCCCAAAAATGGCATGATATGCACTCTGAAAATCCACGACCTCAAACGTCAACGTTTCTTTGCGAAAATGTTTCGAATCACCAAACACCACGTCCAAAGCTATTTGGCCGAGTGACTCGGCTTTCTTCCCTGGTATAACTCCATGAAAGCTCATGTTACTAGTGCTCAGTCGGGACATCAGAATGCCCATTCCTTTCAGTGTGTCTGCATACAACAGATTCAGCCCACTTCCACCATCCATCAGCACCTTTGTCAGTCGAGTGCCTTCGACAACTGGATCGACCACCAAAGCTTGCCTCCCAGGGGTGGCAATATGAGTCGGGTGATCAGATTGGTCAAATGTGATGGGTATTTGAGACCATTTCAGATAATTTGCTTTTGCTGGGGCAACCATGTTCACCTCTCGGTTAATGACTTTCAGTCGACTCTTGCTTTCCACATCTGCAAAGATCATCAAAGTGGAGTTGATATGCGGATATCCTTCCCCACTGTCCTCCTTGTCTTCAGCCTTGTCCGACTCCTTCTCCTTGTCCTTAGACTGTTTTCCCTGAAACTGCTGGATCAGGAGTCGACATTGGCGAGTGGTGTGCTTTGGGTAGATGATATTCCCCTCTTCGTCTTTCTTCGTGTGGATGTGACATGGCATATCCATTACGTCGTTCCCTTCCTTATCCTTTACCTTCTTGGGGTTCCAGGATCCTTTTGGTTTCCCCTTAAACTTTCCCTGAGTCATGGCCAGAGCCTCTCCAGGAGCTGCCGGTTCAGCCTTCCGCTTTTGTTTCCGACTGGTGTTTCCTTTTTCCGACTGACTCGGCTTGTGCTTGCCGCTTCGGAGTCGGTCTTCTTCTTCGCCGTTGGCGTACTTGGTAGCAATCTCCATCATCCGACTCAAGGTCATGTCACCGGTTCGACCAAACTTCAAACTCAGTTCTCTGTTCTTGACGCCATCTTTGAAGGCGCAGACTGCCTGATGATCAGACACATTCTCCACAGTGTGGTGCAAAGTGATCCACCTCTGAATATACTCTCTAAGAGTCTCATTAGCCTTCTGCACGCAGACTTGCAACTCTGTCAATCCAGCTGGTCGCTTGCAAGTTCCTTCAAACGTTCTGATGAACACTCGGGACAGATCTTCCCAAGTGTAAATGCTGCTAGGAGGTAATTGAGTCAACCATGCCCTGGCAGAACCTTCCAGCATGAGGGGCAAATGCTTCATGGCCACCTCGTCGTTCCCACCACCGATCTGCACTGCCACTCGGTAGTCTTCAAGCCAAGTTTCAGGCTTAGACTCACCAGTGAACTTGCTGACTCCTGTTGCCAACCTGAAATTGGGAGGGATAACTGCGGCTCTGATAGCTCTGCTAAAACATTCAGGACCAGAAACATGCACTCGACTGCTTATGGGTGCATCTCTGTCGAGTCTGCCTCGATGGGCTCTGTTCCGGTCGACCAAACCTTGCACGATAATGGATCGCGCGTCGAAGCCTGGTTCTCTGGGGTCGACTGGAAACCTTCGCCCTGTACTGTACTAACGCCTGTCATCTTGCCGCCGAGGAGCATAAGACCCACCCCTCGGAGGGGAATGGGGCACTCGACGCCTATCATCTCGGTCGAGTCGGTCACCATATTGGCCTCGCCAATTCTCGTGCTCCTCACGCCGCGGAGGCGATCTGGGGCTGTGAGCCGACTGAACCGTATTCGCAGTGACGGATCGACTGTGAATTCGGTTGCGCGACTGCGACACGGCTGAATTCTGATCTCCTGCTGCCCGAAGCAGATCTCTGATCTGCAGCAAACCTCTGCCAGCTTCCGACTGCGAAGGTTGGATGGATTCTGCTATACGGGTCGCAGCTGCTAAATTCTGGATTGGGGTTCGATATACCTGAGTCGGCGGGAAGAGTTGACGTCGACTGGTGTCAGGAACTCGTTGCCGCGCGCGCTCGTCGAGCGCTCGCTGAAGGTTCTCCAGTCGAGTGCGCTCGGACAAATTGGCCAGACGCGCCTCCTCCAAGGCACGAGCCTCGGGGGTTTCTCCTGCGATGGGAGTACGTAGGGCATCCACATTCCTGCGGCGAAGTTCCTCTCTTTGCAGAGAGTCGAGTGGCTCGGGCTGGTACTCTTCGTAGCCTCGTGCGGGGTCGTCTCCGTCACCTGCTCCACCATCATGGGCGAAGCCAGGGGGACCGCGGGGCCCGTCGACCATCAAGATTTCTGCCGCTGGGTCACTGCTACCGCACTCGGATGCAGTCTCTACGAAGCCAGTCGACAGATCGAACAAGCCGTAGAGATATTCGTCGGGCTCGATTGCCGCGACTTGGGTGGTGGCTGATTGGCGAGCCACCGCGTGCCTCACCCATCGCTGAAGCCTCGACCGGCCCGAGCGCTTGCGCTGGCGGGAGACCGGGAGGGTGGACGATGGAGGAGCCGACCGATACTGGGTCGACGGTTGCCGTAGCAGAACGCCGCGGACACATGCACGAAAATGCGTCGCACCGCGGACGGGGAGCGCATCAACGTCGAGTGGAGCCTCCTGGAGCCACGCGGAATCGTCGGCGATGAAGGTGAGAGTGCCGAGACGGATCTCTTGACCCTCGACCAAAACTCCAGCAGACACCATGATGAAAGTACTCGGAAGAATCGCAACTTCTCCACAAAAATCGCTAAAACACCTGCCCCATGGTGGGCGCCAACTGTCGTGGTTCTAAGCCTGACAGTAGAGTGGGGGTAGGTATGGAGAGGCAAGGTCCTAGCTATGGAGAGGTTGTAAACACAAGGGATGTACGAGTTCAAGCCCTTCTCGGAAGAAGTAATAGCCCTACGTCTCGGAGCCCGGAGGCGGTCGAGTGGATTATGAGTATGTAAGTTACAAGATGCCGACCCCTTCTGCCTGTGGAGGGGGGTGGCTTATATAGAGTGCGCCAGCACCCCAGCCAGCCCACGTAGGAGAGGGTTTAAGGTCAGTTAAGTCTGGGGCGTTACTGGTAACGCCCCACATAAAGTGTCTTTACTATCATAAAGGCTACTTAATTACAGGCCGTTGCAGTGCAGAGTGCCTCTTGACCTCCTGGTGGTCGAGTGAGTCTTCGTGGTCGAGTCCTTCAGGCCAGTCGAGTGAGTCCTTAGTTGGTCGACTGGAAGGCGACCTCTTCTAAGGATGTCCTGGGTAAGTTACTTGGATCAGGTCCATGACCCTACCCTAGGTACATAACCCCATCAGACCCCACAACTAACACGTAGCTCCACCACTGCCCTCAGGGCCGGCCCTGGTGGCAACGACGACAAGCGTGGATGGCCCATCCCGATGATTCTTCGCAGCGCCAACCTTGCATAGTGCTGATACGTCTCCATCGTATCTATAATTTTTGATTGTTCCATGCCAATATTATTCAACTTTCATATACTTTTGGCAACTTTTTATATTATTTTTGGGACTAACATATTGATCCAGTGCCCAGTGCCAGTTCCTGTTTGTTGCATGTTTTATGTTTCACAGAAACCCCATATCAAACGGAGTCCAAACGGGATAAAAACAGACGGAGAATTATTTTGGAATATTTATGATTTTCGGGAAGTAAAATCAACGCGAGACGGTGCCCGAGGTGGCCATGAGGCAGGGGGCGCGCCTGGCTACCCTGGGCGGGCCCCTGACCCTCATGGGCCCCTCGTAAGGCGGTTGTTGCTCTTCTTTGGCCACAAGAAAGCTAATTTTTGGCAAAATATCTGGCGAAGGTTTCAATCCAATTGGAGTTACGGATCTCCGGATATAAAAGAAATGGTGCCAGGGCAGAATCTGAGAGCGCAGAAACAGCGAGAGACAGAGAGACAGATCCAATCTCAGAGGGGCTCTCGCCCCTCCCACGCCATGGAAGCCATGGACCAGAGGGGAAACCCTTCTCCCATCTAGGGAGAAGGTCAAGGAAGAAGAAGAAGAAGGGGGGCTCTCTCCCCCTTTCTTTCGGTGGCGTCGGAACGCCACCGGGGGCCATCATCCTCACCGCGATCTACACCAACACCTCCATCATATTCACCAACATCTCCATCACCTTCCCCCATCTATATTCAGCGGTCCACTCTCCCGCAACCCGCTGTACCCTCTACTTGAACATGGTGCTTTATGCTTCATATTATTATCCAATGATGTGTTGCCATCCTATGATGTATGAGTAGATTTTCATTGTCCTATCGGTGATTGATGAATTGCTATGATTGGTTTAATTTTCTTGTGGTTATGTTGTTGTCCTATTGTGCCCTCCTTGTCGCGCAAGCATGAGGGATTCCCACTGTAGGGTGTTGCAATATGTTCATGATTCGCTTATAGTGGGTTGCTTGAGTGACAGAAGCATAAACCCGAGTAAGGGGGTTGTGGCATATGGGATAAAGGGGACTTGATGCTTTAATGCTATGGTTGGGTTTTACCTTAATGATCTTCAGTAGTTGTGGATGCTTGCTAGAGTTCGAATCATAAGTGCATATGATCCAAGAAGAGAAAGTATGTTAGCTTATGCCTCTCCCACATAAAACTTGCTATCGGTCTAGTAAAGTAGTCAATTGCTTAGGGACAATTTCACAACTCCTACCACCACTTTTCCACACTTGCTATATTTACTTTATTGCATCTTTATCTAAACAGCCCCTACTTTTTATTTACGTGCTTTTTATTATCTTGCAAACCTATCCTATCACACCTACAAAGTACTTCTAGTTTCATACTTGTTCTAGTTAAGGCGAACACTAAGCGTGCGTAGAGTCGTATCAGTGGCAGATAGGACTTGAGAGAATATTTGTTCTACCTTTAGCTCCTCATTGGGTTTGACACTCTTACTTATCAAAAGAGGCTACAATTATCCCCTACACTTGTGGGTTATCAAGACCTTTTTCTGGCGCCGTTGCCGGGGAGTCATAGCGTGGGGTGAATATTCTTGTGTGTGCTTGTTTGCTTTATCACTAAGTAATTTTTATTTGTTGTTCTTAGTTGTTCTCTATATTTAGTTATGGATATGGAACACAAAATACCAAAAAATTAGGTGTATTTGCTACTCATGGAGATGGGGAACCTCCTAAAACCCTCGATGCTCGTTATGTGAAAGAAATTATGTACTACTTTGATAATCCTGAGAAAACCCCATTCAATTATGTTATGGGAGACACGTTGGATCAACGTGAATACTTTAGGGATTATCGCTTGACACAAAAAGGGAAACTATTATGGGATCAAATTTATATGTTGCGTTGGTATGCTCGGGATCTATGCTTGAGACATGATTATACTTGTTGCTCTAGGATGAAGGCTCCACACCTTCCCTTTTCATGCAAATTCAATGATGATAAAACCTTGGCTTCTTATGCAAATGGTATCTATGATTACTATGATGTGGAACAAATAGAAGAATTCGTTGCTTTTATGGGTGCTTATGAGATTGAATCTATGTTTAAAGAGTTTGAAGATTTTGATGATTCAGTTTATAGACCTATTTTTTTGCTATACTTAGATATTGCTATGAAAATTATGAATACAATTCCGATATTGATGCATTTGTTGAGAAAGTCTCCGCTGTCCAAGAAGAGACTAATATTTTGCAGGAGCCTATGGAAGAAGAAATTGATGAAACTATGAGCTCATTGGATGAAAAAGATGATGAGGAGAGCGGACAACAAAAGGAGGAAGAGCGGATTAGCTACCCGTGAACACCTTCTAATGAGAGTAACTCTTCAACTCATACATTGTTTAATTTCCCTTCGTGCTTACCGAAGGATGATTGCTATGATGATTGTCATCATCCCGTTGATTCTTTTGAAATATACCTTTTTGATGATGCTTGCTATGCTTGTGGCCAAGATGCCAATATGAATTATGCTTATGGAGATGAACTTGCTATAGTTCCTTATGTTAAACATGAAATTGTTGCTATTGCACCCACGCATTATAGTCCTATTATCTTTTTGAATTATCCAAACTACACTATATCGGAGAAGTTTGTGCTTATTAAGGATTATATTGATGGCTTGCATTTTACTACTACACATGATGATTTTGATAGATATAATATGCATGTGCTTGCTGCTCCTACTTGCAATTATTATGAGAGAGGAACTATATCTCCACCTCTCTATATTTCCAACACGATAAAATTGCAAGAAACTGCTTATACTATGCATTCGCCTTTACTATGTGTGCATGAATTGTTCTTTTATGACATGCCAATGCATAGGAAGAGATTTAGACTTTGTAGTTACATGATATATGTTACTTTGTGATCACTACTAAATTACAAATCATTGTTAATTAAGATTGGCTTTGATATACCTTGGGATTCGGGTGGATTCATTACTTGAGCACTTTATGCCTAGCTTAATGGCTTTGAAGAAAGCGCTGCTAGGGAGACAACCCGGAAGTTTTAGAGAGTCATTTATTTCTGTTGAGTGCTTTTATTTAGTCTAAAAACAAAAAAATAAAGAGGGGAGCCCAAAACTTTTCAAAAGGGAAAGTGGAAGTGAGAAAGACAAGCATTGTTGAAGTGGGAGCTAGCCTTGAACTTTGTTCATGCTCACGGAAACTTTGTGAATCTTGATTACAAAACTTTTCAACAAAAATAATTATCCCCTTGTACAATTCCATTGTATTATAAAAATAATGTGCTAAGGTTTGCCTTTAGGATGTTTACAATGCTTGTTGGTTTGTACGGTGCAGGACAGAAACTTTGGCTGTAGTGCACGATTTTAAATTTTTTGCTGGAACGTCAAACAGTTCTGATTCCTATTGCACTGTATTACTGTACACATTTTTTATTTTTCCTAATTTTGGTAGAATTTTTGGGGTATCATAAGTATGGTGAATGTTCAGATTGCTACAGACTGTTCTGTTTTTGACAGATTCTGTTTTTGATGCATAGTTTGCTTGTTTTGATGAAACTATCAATTTCTATCAGTGGATTAAGCCATGTAAAAGCTATATTACAGTAGACACAATGCAAAAACAAAATATGAATTGGTTTTCAACAGTACCTAGAGTAGTGATTTGCTTTATTATACTAACGGATCTTACCGAGTTTTCTGTTGAAGTTTTGTGTGGATGAAGTGTTTGATCGAGGAGGTCTCGATATGAGGAAAAGGAAGAGAGGCAAGATCTCAAGCTTGGGGATGCCCAAGTCACCCCAAGTAAATATTCAAGGAGACTCAAGTGTCTAAGCTTGGGGATGCCCCGGAAGGCATCCCCTCTTTCTTCAACAAGTATCAGTATGTTTTCGGATTCGTTTCGTTCATGCAATATGTGCAAGTCTTGGAGCGTCTTTTGCATTTAGTTTTCATTTTTATTTTATGCACCATGCTGGTATGAGATAGTCCATGGTTGATTTATAGAATGCTATTTGCATTTCACTTAAAACTTTTGAGTATGGCTTTATAGAATGCTTCATGTGCTTCACTTATATCATTTGAAGTTTGGATTGCCTGTTTCTCTTCACATACAAAACCGCCATTTATAGAATGCTCTTTTGCTTCACTTATATTTGTTAGAGCATGGGCATATCTTTTGTATAAAGAATTAAACTCTCTTGCTTCACTTATATCTTTTTATAGAGATGACAGGAATTGGTCATTCACATGGTTAGTCATAAAATCCTACATAAAACTTGTAGATCGCTGAATATGATATGTTTGATTCCTTGCAATAGTCTTGCGATATAAATATGGTGATATTAGATTCATGCTAGTGGGTAGTTGTGGATTGTAGAAATACTTGTGTTGAGGTTTGTGATTCCCGTAGCATGCACATATGGTGAACCGTTGTGTAACGAAGTTGGAGCATGAGGTATTTATTGATTGTCTTCCTTATGAGTGGCGGTCGGGGATGAGCGATGGTCTTTTCCTACCAATCTATCCCCTAGGAGCATGTGTGTAGTACTTTGTTTTGATGACTAATAGATTTTTGCAATAATTATGTGAGTTCTTTATGACTAATGTTGAGTCCATGGATTATACGCACTCTCACCCTTCCATCATTGCTAGCCTCTTCGGTACCGTGCATTGCCCTTTCTCACCGTGAGTGTTGGTACAAACTTCGCCGGTGCATCCAAACCCCGTGATATGATATGCTCTATCACACATAAGCCTCCTTATATCTTCCTCAAAACAGCCACCATACCTACCTATCATGGCATTTCCATAGCCATTCCGAGATATATTGCCATGCAACTTCCATCATCATCATATACATGACTCGAGCATTCATTGTCAAATTGCCTTGCATGATCGTAAGATAACTAGCATGATGTTTTCATGGCTTGTCCATTTTTTTATGTCATTGCTATGCTAGATCATTGCACATCCCGGTACACCGCCGGAGGCATTCATATAGAGTCATATCTTTGTTCTAGTATCGAGTTGTAAGTAAATAAAGTGTGATGATCATCATTATGGAGCATTGCCCCATAAAGAAAAAGAAAAAAAAGAGGCCAAAGAAGACTAAATAAAAAAATGGGCCAAAGAAGCCCGCAAAAAAAAGAAAAAATTGAAAAAAGGGGCAATGTTACTATCCTTTTACCACACTTGTGCTTCAGAGTAGCACAATGTTCTTCATATAGAGAGTCTCCTATATTGTCACTTTCATATACTAGTGGGAATTTTCATTATAGAACTTGGCTTGTATATTCCAACGATGGGCTTCCTCAAATGCCCTAGGTCTTCATGAGCAAGCAAGTTGGATGCACTCCCACTTAGTTTCAGTTTGAGCTTTCATACACTTATAGCTCTTAGTGCATCCGTTGCATGGAAATCCCTACTCCTCGCATTGACATCAATTGATGGGCATCTCCATAGCCCGTTGATTAGCCGCGTCGATGTGAGACTTTCTCCCTTTTTGTCTTCTCCACACAACCTCCACCATCATACTATATTCCACCCATAGTGCTATATCCATGGCTCATGCTCATGTATTGCGTGAAAGTTGAAAAGGTTTGAGAACGTCAAAAGTATGAAACAATTGCTTGGCTTGTCATCGGGGTTGTCCATGATTTGAATATTTTGTGTGATGAAGATGGAGCATAGCACTACAAAAAAATACACTTCTGTGATGATACATGTTTGTCACAGTAGGTCGTGCTTTTTGTCATGCATGTACATCCATGACAAATTTATGACAGAATCAAGATAGTCATACATGTGCTATCGTAGAAGTGTTCCATGACATTACCAAAATTATCATCACGGAAGTGTCCACTTCCATGACGATAAATTGCGCGTCACAGAAGTGCTTTCATCAAGGGTGACCGACATGTGGCATCCACCATAACGGAACGCCGTTAAGCTATCGGGTCGGGTTTTGGATCCGATAACCCGTTAACAGCCCCAACCAACGGGGATTTTCCATGTGTAAAATCATCATTGGCTGGAGGAGATACGTGTCAGGTCCGCGATGGCACAGGTGTCACTCATACAATGGGCGAGACGCGCCTATGATATGTTGACACGTGGACCAGCCCATCAAGTTTAAATGGGCCAGCCCAACTAAAGGCCCACAAGATTTTGTGGACCATAATGGGTCGGCCCAGCTAAAGGCCCACGAGATTTTGCGGACCATAATGGGCTGGCCCAGCTAACGGCCCACAAGATTTTGCGGGCCATAATGGGCCGACCCAGGTAAAGGCCCACAAGATTTTTGTGTGCCATAATGGGCCGGCCCAGGTAAAGGCCCACAAGATTCTTGCGGATCGTAATGGGTCGGCCCGGCTAAAGGCCCACGAGATTTCGCCAACATTAATGGGCCGGCCCAGCTGTAGGCCCACAAGAATTTGAGGACCCTAGTAGGCCGGCCCATTAACTGGCTGCCATGTTTTGGGCCAAATGCCGGCCCATATTTGATCTTGTCCATTAATGGCCTGCCACATTCCGGGCCTAATAGTGGCCCATATGAGATCCGGCCCGTTAAAAGCCTACCACGTTCTGGGCCAAATTATGGCCCAAATCAGGTACAGCCCTTTAAGAGGCTATGGGCTCAATTATGGCCCATATCAGATTCGGCCCGTCAACTAGACACTATGCTTTTGGGCCCACTTGCTAGAGGCCCACTTAGTAATTCAGCCTAACATTAGTTTTGGCCTCTTAAGGACCCGTTTAACATTTCGGACCTATATTAATTTCAGCCTGTTAAATTCCCATCATATAGTTGGGCCTAACTATGGCCCGGTTTCAACCGGCTTGCTCGCAGCCGATATCTGATTGGGCCAAACAAGGACTGAGACAATTTTTGCCTGTTCAAAGCCCGTTATTTGATTCGCGCAATCATGGGTCGGGGTTCATTTCGGGCTGCTGCGGGCCCGTTAGCTGTTCGGCACGTTTCAGGCCCAACCTACATCATGATTGCATGACGGCCCGATTATGTACCATAATTTTACGGTTTGGCCGGTTTACTGCGAAGAGAGGATATATATACAGTAAAATAACTGCAGCATCGTGAATAAGAAAAAACCTAGACTATACAATAAAGAAATTACAGCATATTACATCCACTAGGCATCAAAGTTCGCCACTATGATAATAAAGCACAAGCAGACAGCAGATTACATACACTGGGCATCAAAGATCGCCACCAGTGCAAATAAACATGCCGACAAGATAATATACAAACCCGACAGCACTTCAATAGAGTTCAAGAAAGGTTAGCCCTGCTGGGGAGCTGCAGCGCAAGCAGCTGAGCAAGATGATGAGATTGCGCTTGTTCAACACTTAAATCTTCCTCACTCTGAAAGATAAACAAGCAAACAGATGACAGGTTTTCCACATAAAAGTATCAGTGCTGACAATTCATCACATTTCTTACTAACGAATAAAGTGACACAGTTTAAAATTGCATTAACACAATATGGTATTGTTCAGGTCAAGACATGGCAGGAAATGACATTGTGAAGGAGTTGGCAGCTTCACGACACCACTGGATTACAGATCAAGAACTCATAAGTATCAATGGTTAGTGTGCTGTCAATTTATCCCATTTCAGATTGGCAAATAAAGAGATGGTTTAAATAATACTCCCTCCGTCCGGAATTACTTGTCATCAAAATGGATGCGTCTAGAACTAAAATACATCTAGATACATCCATTTCAATGACAAGTATTTTCGGACGGAGGGAGTAGTAGAATGATATGACATTGTTCATAGTTAAGACATTGCAGAATATGACATTGTGCTGTAGTGGGTAGGTTCACCACACCACTGGATTACGGATGAAGAACAGAAGCATACATGCAGTGCAAAAGAAGATCACTTGCTCTGTATAGTTTAATTTACATGGTATGAATAAGGAACTTGGTTGTACAACTGAAAACTTAAATTGAGAAAGGACAAACTTTTGTTTATGAACTACATAATAAACTTTAAACATGCAATTTGATGCAAACACCAAAAATAAACAGCTGTTGCAATCATGCCTAACCAAATATATACATTATTGGTGAAGACAGGCTCTATAAAGGCCTTGTCCATGCTAATGGGGGGCAATTCAAGAAGTTTACCACAGAATCTTCTTCATAAGCATTGCCTTTATTCTACATTTTGTTAAGAGTAAATATAGATGTGATAATATACGAAAAAATGGAGAATATTTAAGATAAGATGAAGAGTGATGCTACATAACCAAGTAGCTATAAATGTAAGTGCAGTGATACAGGCAAAAGGTACAGCTAAGAGCAATGCACAACTAAACTTCTTCAGTACCAACCTTATGGTAAGAGTAAATATAGATCTGATGTGTAGAAAATGGAGGGCAAAGGAAAATAAGTTGCAGAGTGATGGTACATGAACAACTACCTGTCATTATAAGTACACTGATAAAGGACATCATGTACTTACAAGAACAATGCAGAGCTAAAAAAACATTGGCATTGGACATATTCTACACTAATGTAACCATTCATACAGATCAGATAATTTGGAGCGAACAATTGATAAGCAAGCTATCATGCATACTGCTGTTACATAATGAACCAGGTATGTATGCAAGTACAGTGATACAGGACAACAGGTACTAACAAGAGCAAAGTAGCGGGCAGCATATTTGTGATATCCTGTCGTTCTTTTCAAACCGGAATTCTTCTTCGAGCAGATTTCCTGCAAACAAGATCCGTAAGGCACATGCGGAAAAGTAGAAGTTCAAATTGTCATGTGATTTCATAGACAGTACCTCATCCTGGGAACGAGACCAGTGCATAACAAGGTTTTTCCATTCAATGTCTTCTAAATTTAGCACAGGAGACTTCACCGGAAATTCGTTTATAGATTTGCCACCAAAGTGTGATTTCCTCAGGTAACACTGATACTGCTGCAATGCTTCCTTGAAAAGCACAAGCAAGCTTTGCTCGTCGTGACTATCTAGATTGACCCTCACCTATTTACAATAATATAATGTAAATCATTGATGTGTTCAATCAGCAGAAAACAGGAAAATAATAACCATGAATAATAGCACTTACACGTAAGTTGGACAGGAAGATGTGAAAATGGTGTTTGTCTTCACAATAATCTTCCCATGATGGGAATATATGCACGTAGTCCCTAACAACATTGAAAGCATTGTATTTTAAACTGGGAATAAATGGAATGGGGTTCCAATCTGCAGGAATTGGCCGTCTCTGCAGTTGGGATAGGTCTTCGGCCGATGGACTTGCTGTACTTTTTGCTGGAGTGGGATTTTTCTGTGGTACAGCTGGTGCTATGGCAAATGAAATCGGTATACCTTTTTCTGGAGTGCAGGTCCTGTGTGGTGGGGCTAGTGGTGTGGCCAGTGAAGTATGGGTACAGTCTGCTGGAGTCGGTCCTACATTTTGTGTCACTGGTTGTACAGCCAATATAAGTGGGGTGCTGTCTGATTTCTCCGGCACCACCACGTTTTTCAAGGACTTTGCTGGTGCTCCTTCAGGTTCGGCAACCACGTTTTTCAATGGATGGGCATGGCATCTCGAGTTATATGATGAGTAAACTAAGCAGATGGCGGTGCAACAAAGTAGAAGAAATGCAAGACAACATATGCAAGATACCCACAATCAATAAAACATTGCCAAATTAGAACATGCACCTTGATGGGTGAACAGGACAGGCCATCTGCCTTTGACTCCTCGAGGTTAGAATAGTCATTAGGATCATATTCTGAGCAAGAGTCAACAGGTGGGGAGCGTATGAGTTTCATTGCATCCAGAATGGCACTCAATGCCTTGGTGCCAATTTTGTAAGTCATTGCAGTGTTTAGCTTCAAGAGTGGGCTGCTGCTAGTGCAACACAAATCAGCTACATAGATCATAGTGTAGATATAACGGGAAAACCTTAAGCATCAGAGTAAAATCAGCAAAGTGGAACTTGCTGGAATATATGTGCTAGTATTGCCGGTACGGCTAGAAAGGCTTAGGATACCAGCTCTCTTCAAGTGAAGGTGCGGTACTGTTAATATCAGTATAACTCTCAAAGGGGACACAGCTCCGCGCATTTCCTTGCTATTCTTGTAGGATTCAAGTGGGCAGGCCACTTCAAATCCTATTCCTATGTTTACAAGATCCTAAGAATCAAAGAGGCTCAAAGTGTCCATCACAACCGACTGTATAGACCTCTACACTGCAAATATCCCTGCTCATCTTCAATACAAGGAACATACTGTACTACTAGCATACTCCCTCCATTCCAAAATATAAGTCTTGGTAGAGATTTCCACTATGGATCACATACAGATGTATCCAGATACATTTTAGAGTGTAGATTCACTCATTTTGCTCCATATGTAGTCCATGGTGGAATCTATACAAAGACTTGTATTTAGGAACGGAGAGAGTACATATTAAAGAAGAACGGAAGAGGAACATGGTAAAGCAGAGCAAGCAGATTTTGGATAATAAAATGTTGGTTGCGTAGTGCCCACACATGATGAACCAGAGCACATTAAGAATGCAACTCCCAGCTGTCTCTCGACCATTTCAGGCGGTTGGATGAAGATCCTACGTCTCCTAACCCTTCTTCTTCCTCGTCTCTGATTCTTCCCATACAGAACACCGCACGGGCCGCCGGCCGGACCACCGGCCCCCACCGCCTGTGTTCCTCCGCCACCCCCACCCCCCACCCGCGTCGAGTTTTCTTCGTTCGGCGAGGCCCCACAACCACCCGAGCCCCTTGGATCGCACCGTTGAACTCCGGCGAGCTCTGAAAATCGACTGACCCAATTTTGAAATTTAGTCTACTGTGATTTAACTAGTGTGGGATATAAAAGGGGAAAACCATAAGCATTGGGAGTATAGTGTTGAGCGTGCCATGGCGGATCTGAAGGTGCAAACCGGACAAAGGCAACTTCGCAACCAAGACAAGAAACCGGAGTAAAGCAGTGGCGATCTATTTTCTTGCTGCGATAAATAAGTTGAGCAGATACAAAAGAGTACCGCCTCTGGTGCGGCGCCGTGTACGCATCTGCTGAGAATTTGATGGTGTTGCGGTAGCGATGGCTGTTGGTGACGTGGAAGCAGATCTAGGAGGGTAGACGGTGGCGGCGGGGCGCGGTGGACGAGACGGTCGTAGGAGCGGCGCCGGCAAGGTGGACGACGGCGGGGATGAAGTGAGAGGACGGGATGCAAGGATCCCGGCCCGAAGGCGTGGATGAGAGATGTCGATCTCTTGTAATGGACGGCGGCGTCGGGGTATCAGCTCCGGCATGGTGGAGGAGGATGGCGGTGGATGGGGTGGCGGACGGCGGCGGATGGAGGAGGGTGGGGTGGAGAGGGTGTTTTGGCGCCCACGGAGTACGAATGGGGAAAAGGGAGGTAGAGAGGAAGGGGGGAACCATGTATTCAGGGCGCGCTTGTCTCAAATGCGAGGAAATTTACAAACTTAGCCCCCGTTTCAAATTTCTACTACATCATAGCAACATTACTCGGTTGGGGATAGGACGGTAATCTCGCATACACCGAATATTTGCCGACGAGAGTTTGTTTTTGGCACCCACCGTGTATGAATATGAATCGGGGAGGGAGTCGATTTCGGCCGAGGGCACACTGTGTTTTGGCGTCCACCGTGTATGAATCCGGGTGAGAGGCGGTTACGTCATGTTTGGGTGAAATTACAAACCTACCCCTATCGAAACCTATAGAAATCCAGCAGATAGGCTTTGCGTGGCAGGGATAGGCAGTAGTGATTTCCATCTCGCAGATTTTGGTTTCGGGCGGTTACTGCGACTTTCCCCGCTTCATTCAAATTTTGCACAGTGCACATTTACCGTGCCAACTGTTGGGGAACGTAGTAATTTCAAAAAATTTCCTACGCACACGCAAGATCATGGTGATGCATAGCAACGAGAGGGGAGAGTATTGTCCATGTACCCTCGTAGACCGTAAGCGGAAGCGTTAGCACAACGCGGTTGATGTAGTCGTGCGTCTTCACGATCCGACCGATCCAAGCACCGAACGTACGGGGCCTCCGAGTTCAGCACACGTTCAGCTCGATGACGATCTCCGGCCTCCGATCCAGCAAAGCTCCGGAGATGAGTTCCGTCAGCACGACGGCGTGGTGACGATGATGATGTTCTACCGGCGCAGGGCTTCGCCTAAACTCCGCGACAATATGACCGAGGTGGAATATGGTGGAAGGGGGCACCGCACACGGCTAAGGAACGATCCGTAGATCAACTTGTGTGTCCTGGGGTGCCCCCTGCCCCCGTATATAAAGGAGCAAGGGGGAGGAGGCGGCCGGCCAAGGGAGGGCGCGCGAGGGAGGAGTCCTACTCCCACCGGGAGTAGGACTCCCTCCTTTCCTAGTCCAACTAGGAGACCTTCCATGTAGTAGGAGTAGGACAGAAGGAAAGGGAAGAGAGAAGGGAAGGAAGGAGGGGGTGCGGCTCCTCCCCCTAGTCCAATTTAGACTAGGCCTTGGGGGGCGCGCGGCCTGCCCTAGGTAGCCCCTCTCTCTTTCCCGTATGGCCCAATAAAGCCCAATACTTCTCCCAGGCGAATTCCCGTAACTCTCCGGTACTCCGAAAAATACCCGAATGACTCGGAACCTTTCCGAACTCCGAATATAGTCGTCCAATATATCGATCTTTACGTCTCGACCATTTCGAGACTCCTCGTCATGTCCCCGATCTCATCCGGGGCTCCGAACTCCTTCGGTACATCAAAACTCATAAACTCATAATATAACTGTCATCGAAACCTTAAGCGTGCGGACCCTACGGGTTCGAGAACTATGTAGACATGACCTAGACTTATTCTTGGTCAATAACCAATAGCGGAACCTGGATGCCCATATTGTCTCCTACATATTCTACGAAGATCTTTATCGGTCAAACCGCATAACAACATACGTTGTTCCCTTTGTCATCGGTATGTTACTTGCCCGAGATTCGATCGTCGGTATCCAATACCTAGTTCAATCTCGTTACCGGCAAGTCTCTTTACTCGTTACATAATGCATCATTCCGTAACTAACTCATTAGCTACATTGCTTGCAAGGCTTATAGTGATGTGCATTACCAAGAGGGCCCAGAGATACCTTTCCGACAATCGGAGTGACAAAACCTAATCTCGAAATACGCCAACCCAACATGTACCTTCGGAGACACATGTAGTACTCCTTTATAATCACCCAGTTACGTTGTGACGTTTGGTAGCACCCAAAGTGTTCCTCCGGTAAACGGGAGTTGCATAATCTCATAGTTACAGGAACATGTATAAGTCATGAAGAAAGCAATAGCAACATACTAAACGATCAAGTGCTAGGCTAACGGAATGGGTCATGTCAATCACATCATTCTCCTAATGATGTGATCCCGTTAATCAAATGACAACTCTTTTGTCCATGGCTAGGAAACATAACCATCTTTGATAAACGAGCTAGTCAAGTAGAGGCATACTAGTGACACTATGTTGGTCTATGTATTCACACATGTATTATGTTTCCGGTTAATACAATTCTAGCATGAATAATAAACATTTATCATGATATAAGGAAATAAATAATAACTTTATTATTGCCTCTAGGGCATATTTCCTTCACCAACTCAATTCGAATCCCGTTTGTATTCTACTATTTTTTTCGGGCGGGATCCATTTTCAATTGGAATTACATTCTATATACATCATTTTTTTACATATACTTTCAAAAGCATAACAAAGAATTCTGCTTCTTTATATGTATAATATGATTTACAAATACAACGATCTCGAAATCTTAAGGTTGAATTCGAAAAAATTTAACCAAATTATGTTCTACTAAAATGTATGGATCAGTAATATCTACATATTAAATAACATAGATGTGCGTGAATTCATATGAGTATGCATGTATGATAGATCAATTTTGGTTCGAGTATGGATTACATGTATCATCATCTCGAATTCAAATATTTGAATCCCTTTTTTGTTCACTCCTTTCACGCCCATCTCTCTCGCATGCATGCTCCTTCAGGTAGCCATCACTCTCTTTTCTCCAGCTCACCCGCACACTCACTTCATGTTTCTCCTATCCTCGCAAACATGGTCTCTCGACGTCTCCCTTGAGAAGTGTCACACTCTCCCTATCATTATACATTACACGGTTTTCATTATCTCTCACGTCTCTACTGTTCTCTGGTATCACTCGGTACCTAAGCTTTCTTTTTCACCGCCACATACACAGTCTCCACTCGTCTTTCACTTTGTCTTTCTCTCTATGGGATTCTCTCACACACCCTATATGTCTCTACATATGACTCATACCACTAAAATTACTCTCTCTCTCTCCTGTAGACACAACATTTGTTGCAGTCTCCTTTTCGTCTCCATCCCAGACTGACACCAATCAGACAACCCCGACTACCGTCTCCTCTCTCTCACACACAGACACACACACAACTCCTGCTTCCACTCCCCTTCCCGACTACCGTCTCTCTCTCGCACACAAAACTCTCGCTTTCGCACCCCGACTCATATTAATTTCTCGCACAAACATTTATCGACTAGCTAGCCTCTAGATAGGTTTATACACCCGCACACTCATGCTTCCACCATCGCATACATGTCTCTCTCCCGCTCCTTGTATCTATGTAGCTTTTTCTTCCCTTCTTGAGACATGCCCTCTCGATCGTGCACACACACACTATCGCCTCATTTTAAGCTGATACCTATCGCACACACACTACTTGTGTCTTTGTCACACATGCACTCCGTCCTCCTCCACTCCCCCTCTCTCACACACACACATGGGCTTTTTGCAACAACTAGCAAGATGCCCATGCGTTGCACGGAACATCAAGATGCATTTGTATGAGTAGTTTATCTTGTGGGGGAAAAGGATGAACGAGGGAAGACCTTATTTGCAAATGTGGAGAGGGGTGTGGGTATCTTTTTGCAAAATTGCCATAGTTTCCTTCCTATCCGTCAGATATAGATCGGACGGCCTATATTGCAGGATGGCAGGCACACGATCATCACCGACAATGCTTTTTATAAGAGTAGGGATAAAAAATAGAGTTGGTGATGATGGTGGGCCTGCCATCCTGCAATGTAGGTCGTCCGATTTATATCTGACGGATAGGATGGAAAATATGGCAATTTACCCACACTCTTCACCACATTTGCAGATAAGGCCTTCCCTCGTTCATCCTTTTCTCCCACAAGATCTTGATGTTCCGTGCAACGCACGGGCATCTTGCTAGTAAGAGTAGAAATTAGACATATACCACTTCTCGAATCTTGAAACCAACAACATGCCTCCCTTATCTCATCAAAACCGCCAAAGGAATATATTTTGAGTGAAACATAACATATTTTAGTGATATACGTATTTCAAAACTAGACTTTTTTTCTATCAAATCGGTGAATATGTATTAATCTACTTTGATCGTGTGGCAACGCATTGGCACATTGCTAGTAGTTATTATAATTTTTTGGACACCAGACAAACGGTGGAGTACATATACGAAGAGAAGAGGCGCACGCACGCAGTCGGCCTCTCGCTGTCTCGCACACATGAGTGTTACGTAAAGGCGACGTTAACAAATAAACCCTAAAACCCTAGGTGCACGATTGCTGCATTCGCGGGTACCGGGTACGTGGTGGAGCACCTTTGTAGGAGTTGATGGTCGGGACCACAGGTGAACGACTTGGAGCGCGGTGGCTCGCCAGTTGCCACAGATCGAGTAGCCACGTTTAAAATATCGTTTTTTAGCGGGGTTAAGAGTTCCGATTTTCAATGGCACGTTATAAGTAGTAAGTAGTTTTTAGAACGATTGGTATGGAGCGAAAATGGAATTCATAGTACTACGTACCTCCTTGGCGTATGGTTGTATGGGTTTATGTTACGAGATGTTGAACCTGGTAGTTCTAGGGCAAATACTATGGTTTAGATTTAGATGCTGGTTTTCAGTAATCGGAAGGGGAAACCCTTCTTTGATTAAAAAAACTACTACCTCCATTCTGGTTTACTAGTCCCCATCGTACTTTGGGTCAAAGTTTGTCCATGAATTTTACTTGTAAAATGTGAATGGAAAACGAGATTTTGTTATACCCAAACAAAAAAGGACTGGAGGGAGTGATTGCTCTGACACGGACGCGACCTCTCATAGCGCAGGCATTGAACCGGCGCGCCGGCCAAGAGGGCCGCACTCGCTGCAGGCCCGGCTGAGCACGCCTCCTCGCCGCGTGCAACCAGCTTAAGACTGCCCCGCCTGCCTTCATTGAATCCGCGCGTGTGCCGGCAACACGTCCTTCCGCGAGCCGGCAGGCATTTTAGAACACAAAAAATGACTAAAATATAATTAATTTACGCATGGTCTTGACTTGTTGTGCTCGCACTGGTAGCAGGAACTAGTAGAGGTTTTTCTTTATTTATAACTCTCCTCACATTTTTTTTGGCTTTGAAGTGAATCATGGTTGTGGACATTATGTATGAATGTGCAGATATCTGTGAACATGAGTTTGATGTGGAAGTTGAACTTGGAATGTCGGGCTTGCGCGTGAACTATACCATGTCCAATGCTTCGTCTGTTATTGTTTGGAAAGTAATTGCTGTTATTACATGACCCGAAAAAAACATTTTGTGCCACATCAGTAGATGCACAGACATCACAACAGGCATGCTGACTGGATAAACATTTGAACCTAGCTATTATGAAGGAAATTTTGTATTGACAACAGTTTTAGATAGCAGGAGACGCCTAGCCTGCTCTGCCTCTGCTAGCTTATTTCTGGCTTCTTCCATCTCTTCTTTGGCTTGGGTGAAGAGAGCATCTGATTGCTCTTTTCGCTTCTTCAGGAACTCAGCTACATTCTCAAGGGCTGCTGCACGCTTTCTTTCAGCCTTTACTAATGCCACGAGGACACGAACAGCTGACGACTCCACCTGGCTTGTGTGTAATCCAGCATCATCTGGGAATTTGCACCTTGTGTCTAATCCAGCATCATTAGGGAACTGGCACCTTGTGTGTAATCCAGCCTCATTTTGGAAACATGATCTCGAGGTTGACCATACTTCCCTCCTCGCAGGAACTGCATCCTGACATGAAGTTACTTCTTTTTTAGATCAATACTCAGAGAAACCTAGATCCATTTAGTAGAAGCCAGATAAACAGAACTCGGAGAAGTGAATTCAAAAGGAAAAGAAATATAAAAACAGACTACAAGGTGAGAACACCCACTTCCTACATCAAGTTAAAAACGAAAGCATTAGGACGATTAAGACTCTTCTTATTACACATCGAAGAACACCACGCTTAAGAGAAACAGAAACTACAACATATACACATCGAAGAACACGAGGCTAAACGAAAGTAATTGAAAGGGTGTTACTTACCAAAGCTCGTTTTACAGGTTCGGTGCAGCTCCTCTTTAACTTGCCACGCTCCTTGAAGATGTCCCGAATATCCCGTGTTTGGTCTTCATTGCTCCTCTGCATGTTCACACTCGTGGTTTTAAAATCTCAACATGGCAAGAAAAATACTACTAGTAATACTCGCGCATCTTGTGGGCAACATTAAAGCACTCGTCTGCCATGTTAGAGCATCTCCAACAGAATCGCAACGCGCGGCGCTTTAAAAAAGCGTTTACAGTGCTGAGATCGAGAAGTAGATACTAGAGAGTAGAGGATAGTTCTCAGCATAGATAGATAAAAAAAGATAATTCAACTACTCCTCGTCGTCCGACTCCTCCTCGGTGATGTCCTCCTCCGACGTCTGACTGTAGGCGTGAAGATACCGATCATCGTCGGATTCCCAGGGCGACGCTGCTCCTAGCCTCATGTTGAATTGAGCGTCCGCTTTTCGCCTACGCTTGTCCTCGCGATAGGCGGCTCGCTCCGCCCTCCTCTTATCCCTCTCCGCCCTCCTTTGCGCGTAGAACTCGCGCTCGTTGATGATGTCCTGCGGGAAGTGTTGGCGCCACAGCGCAATGGCTTCCTCGTCCATCTCGGCGATGCCGAGACGGTGCTCCCGCCTCCGGTTGTCGCGACGATCCTCGTCGGTGCTAAGCCGCGGCAGAGGCGCGAGCTCCTGCGCCCGCTCCCGCGTCGGCACGTTGGGGAAGTTCAATGTTCTATGAGGCCTCCGGAGGCGCCACGCCGCCGCGTCGTACGCGCGAGCGGCCTCGGTGGCAGTGTCGAAATTGCCAAGGCCGAGGCGCATCCCGCGGAACCGGATCTCGGCGGAGAAGCCGACGGAGGGGCGCGCGCGGACGCCGCGGTATCCCCAAGTTTCCCGGCGACGCGGCGGCATGGTGGCGCGGCGGCGGCGAGGCGAAAAAGAGCGGGGAGAGAGCGGTGGCGAGGCACAGAGCGGTGGCAAGCCACAGAGCGGTGGGAGGGCATTGGATTTTATAAAGCGCGCCGGACGCCGCGCGCCAAAACTAGCGCACGCCCGGCCGCTTTTCCCACGCGCGTGTGATCCTTTCCCGACGTCTCTGCTATGTCTACTCTCTTCTCTACGGTTATATTTATTTTATATTTAATATTTAATATTTATCTCTACTTCCTTTACTGTCTACTTTTTTTCTCTATACTTTTTTTCTTGCAATATAGGCCGTCTGATTTATATCTGATAGATAGGAAGGAAACAAATGGGAATTTTGCAAAAACATACCCATACCCCTCTCCAGATTTGCAAATAAGGCCTTCCCTCATTCATCCTTTTCTCCCACAAGATAAACTACTCATACAAATGCATCTTGATGCGTGCAACGCATGGGCATCTTGCTAGTTCTAAAAACCTTTCCATCATTTGCCACACTGCTGGTTGCAGATGAAAAACCTACCCAAGCACAGCGCGATACAGGAGCGACGCACAATTACAAGCTGATATTCTGTTGGACAATGGAGGCTATAACCAATTACTTTTACGGGAACAATAGCACCCAGGAAAATTGAAGGGTAGGTATGAACAAAATTGGAACTGCACATGTACTGCTAAGTGATTCAATACACACATTACCAATCGAGGAGGAGAACGATGGTCGCGGCGGCCTCTGTGAGTCATGGTCGGCAACGGGAGTCAGTTCATTGTCCACGACGGTGGTACTTCTGCGCTTGGCGTCGGCTTCCGGGAAGCAGATCCGAGACCGTGGAAGACGATGCCGGGGAAGAGGCTCCGTCTACGACGACGACGGTGGACCGGCTCCAGTGCGGCGTACGAGGTCGTCGATGAGGCAGATGCGCTGCGGTGGACGAGTGCGCCGATGTAAAGGGGAGGAGCACGAAGGCTGCGGTGCCGTGGAGAAGTCTATTTTGCGGTGGGGATAGAAAATGGGGAGTATTCAGGTGTACTACTCTGGGTGCCGGGGTGGGGCTGGCTGGGTAGGGTGAACCTGAAGTTACGAAAACAGCCCCCTACCAAGCGTCGTCCGTAGGCCTGTTCCGAAGGCTATGATGGTAACTTCCCACTGCTCGAATCAGGGTCGCGGGAGATTTTCCCGCCGACCTCAAAATTTTGTGACACTGGACTCCCCGTGTGGCGTGTTGAGTGATTCGGCTAAGCAACTAGCGAGTAGTAGTAGTAAACTCTGCATATTAGGTTTGACCGAAGTCAAACTTCCTAAAGTTTGACCAAGTTTATATAAAAATATAAACATTTACCATAACAAATATGTATGATGTGGAAGTACATTCAATAATGAATCTAATGGTATTTATTTGTTATTGTATATGTTAATATTTTTTGTTATAAGCTTTCTGAGAGTTTACAAAACTTGACTTTGACCAATGCTAATACGCGGACTTAAATAAAAACGGAGGGAGTACACATTTGTTTTCTTAGTTTGTAGTGAACTAATCATTTGTTGAAATTGTGAAATAAATATATTAGGCTATTGACTTCGAATGTAATGGTCTATACAATTCAATAGTTACAATCATTGTCGAATCCCAAGATGTATACAAGGTCTATAGTACTTCACAACATGCTCAAACTCACATAATCCCAGTCAAATGAGAATCTAAATGCATTTCATAGTTATTACTTTGTAGGATGCAACAAAAACAACCAAAACTCTACATCAGCCATTATAGAAGCAACATTTTGACATATCCCATTGTGTGAATGAAACGTGCAGAGAGAGCTTTTGAAGATGGAGCAGATAGGGCGGGAAAGATTGTATGTATGTGGACGAGAGAGTAGGAGACAAACCTAACGAGACAGAGAGAGAGAGAGAGAGAAAGAGAAAGAGAGAGGAAGAAGTTAGGTCTGTGAGAAAGATGGAGACATGTAATATACGTGATTCTGTATACGTGGAAGGAGAAGAGACAACATGTTTGATGAGAGAGCTGGAAAAACATGGACGAGAGGGGAAGGATCTCATGGGTTGAGGGATTGACAATTTTGTGCGGGGGAGAGAGGGATTGGTAATTTTGTGCAAGAGAGAGAGAGGGTGGGGGGAGGAGTCAGTCAGCCGTCGTCACATCACCCTGCTTCCAAATGACCCCGCATTCTCTAGCGCGGTGTGGTCGCCGTCTTTGATCTGCTCGATGCCCTCTTTGAAGATTGAGGTGTTGTGCATGTTGGGGTGCAAAGAAGCACAAGCGAGAGTGGTCGCCGTATAACCTTGGATGGGGATGAATTGTGTGCTCGGGGGAGTGTGTGTGTGTTGTGCTGCGTGTGTGTGTGTCAGATATTGAGCGAAAACAAACCTAAGGAGAGAAATGGGTATTCACGAAGAGATTGTGCGGGCCTTGAGGTGGGCAGGGGCCGAGTGAGGGTGTCAAAATGTGCGCGTTGATGCATATGTTGCATGCGATCGTGCGAGGGACGGACGAATCGAGAGAGATGGTTGTTGTGTTACGGATGCTCCTCTCTCTCTGTCTCTCTCTCTCTCTCTCTCTCTCACACACACACACACACAAGTAAACTAGAAGACCGTTCTCTCATGTATACACAACGTATCGGCATCTGTCTATGTCTCACTCATGCATGATCATTTGCACATTCACACCTCTCTATGTCTGTATCACACGCACACCGTCTCCACATTGCCCTTCCCCGACAACACACATATGGACACATACACACGTTCTCTCTCAGTCACACACACAAAATAAGTATTAAAAAAACTAGGGCGCACCTAAAACGTCCAAATCCAAATAAACACAAACTGGAGCTAAATTCAAATATATGGAAATATTGCAGCGTCAAGAACTTTCCCAGGAAAAAAAGTTGAGTAATATTCGAGGATTGTTTTCACACACACAAAAAGGTTCGGTGGATGTCCTTCGAGCGCGACACGGTGACGCACCGTTCGATCGACCGCGCGGCCGCGGTTCACGCGCTTGCACAGGATTTCGTATCGTGGCTGTGGTACTAACTTCAAAAAAAATTAATAAAAGCGCTGCCTAAGTCTAATGTTTACGTGTACTAGTACGGTTTTCTTTTAAGTTTGACCAACCTCATATAAAACTAAAGTAAGCTCCCATACGCGCACTCATCAATATGCCGCCGCCGCCGTTGCGCATGCCGGCGCCCGCCTGCTCCGGCCAACAATTTCTCGCCCATCACCGCCGTGTCGCCGCCATCCCTGTGCCATGAAGCCGAAGGCTCGCCCGCTCACGTCGTCTGCAGTCCCTCCTCGCCATGCCGCCGCGCTGCCAAGCACGCGAGCAGCTGGTGGAGCCGCGTCTATGCATGCAGCGTACAAAGAGGAGGACGAGCGCGTGCTCCAGCACGCCGGCGAGGAGGAACTAGCGTGTCATTGTCGTCTCCGCCCGCGCGGAGGAGGCGCGCATGGTGGCTGTCGCGGCGGAAGCCGGTCGCGCGCGCGTCGAGCCCGCAAACCGGGTGCGGACGCGGAATCTACCTTCGAGACCTTGAATGCCACGTGGATCCTGCAATCTGAAGGAGCAATTTGGGTCAGTCGACTCATGTGAGCCGTTTGATGCAACATGGATGGCTAGAAGGGCTTCTTCCACCTCTTCTGCCGTCTTCTTCCTTCGCTCCATCGAACTTCTTTCACAAATCGACTGACCCAAATTATACTACTAGTACGAACGTATTAAGTACAGTAGGAACACGAAGGTACGAGCAGTAGTACCAACTGCAAGAAGAACAGTAGTAAGACATAGTACTAGTACTACTCTACGTACTAAAGAGTTCAAATAACGAGAAAGAACATAAACATAGTTCTGCTGGGGCCTCAGCACAACACACCCTTGAAAATAAACTAAGCAACTAGTCCGCTTGACACTGCAGTAGAACCAGCATGAGCGACGGCACTGCCACCTACTCGGAGTCCGAGTCCACGTCCTCGACTTCGTCCTCGTCCCTCTTCCTCTTCCTCTTCGCCGACGCTTCTTTGCTTGAACCGGACACTGGGCTCTGCTTCTTCATCCAACCCATGTAGATATTTAAACAAAGGTAGGCATCCATTGCTGCGTACAGGATGTGATCTTCATCTAATGTCTTCGACTCCCATGCATGATGAAACTCGTGATGAGGTTTCTTCAGTTTAGCGTACGAAGGATCAATCATGGCTGCTGCCAGGGTCAGCATTGAAGGTTGAGAGGAGGACACCAGGCTTGCCTTCTGGAGATCGAAGGGCTGGCCTACAACGAGACCTATCCGACGCAGGACATCCCTGTCGTTCTTAAAGCCTACAGTAACGAATTTCACTCTTTTGTCCTTGAGGAAGTTCTTAAAATCCTGGCACTCAACGTCGGCATGGCATATGTGGTAGACCAAGCAAACGTTATGTACGCAAACCTGGATCACGGCGGGCTTCTTCCTCTCTTCGTCCTTTAGATCCTTCTCTCGTCCCAGGACTGTGGTGTACTCAACATCTAGCCCAGCGACCCACTCATCCGTTGAACTGTTGAACATGCGTAGGAAGCGAGCAAGCCATGCTTTCACCGTCGCGGATCCACGTGTGTAGATGACGATGAACTGATCGCCGGTGATGGCTCTAACCTGGTACTCAGCGGCGACCATGGAGATTTGGGAGGCCATGGATTTTGGAGGAGGGTTAGGAGAAGTTGAACTGTTGTACCCCGCAAAAACTGGGAGCGAACTAATGTGAAAGGACGGGACGACTGGGAGCGAACTGTTGTGAGGTAGAAGACGGGGACGAGTAGGGCGTGCGAACGGCGTGGGGTTGCTGGCTTGCCCGGTGGATAAACGGCTGCAAGCCCCCAAAGAGTTCTCGAGAACTATGCGGGACCCACTAGATGTCATGTCTACTAGACCCATATCGTAGGCCTGACGGTATAGCTTCTGCCTGTTCGCACGCCATGCCGGCGCGTGGATGTAACTTCACTTAATTCCGTCAACCGTCGCGCCTCCCACGACCTTCGCCTCCCTCGCGCGGTCGCGCCCTTTGAGACTTCGACCGGCTATAAATGAGCAATTTTTTTGCCTACTCCGCATGCATGATACTCCCTCTGGTCCTTTTTACTCCCGTCAACCGTTTGCAAAGTGTTTGACCAAATATATACTTTTTTTGAACACCACCTTATATTAATTAACCAGCCACACCAGTACACTCATTCGATACAATATTCACCACACAGGGCGGTATGTTATTTACAAGAATACCATCTAATCTATTGTCAAAGCTATACTTAGCGATTAAGTGTGCCACCTTATTGGCCGAACGGCTAATCTTTGACAATTGAAGATTGTTGATCAACTTCGAGATGCTCAACGCTTTCATCTTCAGGTCACGCATAGCAGACCTGTCATAGTCCCCCGATGCAAGAGACGCTACCACAAAAGCGCAATCAGTCTCTAAAATTACAGGATTATGAAGAGAAATACCTATGTAGAGACCGGCAATGCAAGCCCTAAGCTCCGCTTCCTCCACGCTTTGACAGGCATCAATGAAATCCCACGACCAAATTTATACTAAAAATATCAATATCTACAATACTGATTATAATGAGTATAAGAACTACGTTTTATAATGAGTGTAAAAATATTGATTTGACATTGTGAATGTTGATACTCCCTCCGTCTAGGTGAGTAAGTCATCTTAGGCTGTGCACCGTGACCAAGGAGGAGGGGAAAACGAGAGACATTAATGTTTATTTGCTAATTAAATAGTATTGCATGCAATGAACTAACCACTGCATGTCATGTTTGATAGTCTCAGGTCATTAAAAGCATGCACACCCTCATCTCTTATTGGTTGATATGTCAAGAAACAAGAAACGAGGTAGAAGTTAATGCACCGCGCCTACGTGTTTTGGGATTATTTGGTTTTCGTAAGATGACTTACACACCTAGCTATTAGAGTACCACTACCTCCCTTCTAGTTTAAAGGGCTCGACTCAAAAATTTCACCTACTCTTAGCAAGATAGTAGAGGCGGTGGAATAGTTTTTGAAGTCTGCAAAAGTACTCAACTAATGTTGTCGTTCTTCACAAAAAAATGTGTTTACCAATGCATGCATGAACACTAGTTACTCTAACCCCCCTCTCTTCTTTAATTCTTTGCCACATCAGCATGTTTGCTATTCCCGTGTGCATGATACCAGCTAAGATACCACCATGATGGCCAGCCTTAATCATCTCATGCAATAATTTAGTGCACCTTGAAATATGAACATGTGTGGGGCGTGTATGTTTTTAATGACTTGAGACTATACCTAGCCCGGCATGCAAGATGACTTATTATGCACCTTTCCCCATACCTCCAGGAAGCCTGTTCGTCTCCAAATCTTTTCCTCTCCGGCGGTCCCACCACTCCACCCCGTGTGAAAAAATTTGCATGCATGACTCTCCTCCCTCCACGCTCGTCCAATCCGTTGTGACCAGCAATATTTCCACCCCTTCGCTCCCTCATAATTTACTCCAACAAATATGCCCACGTAGCTTTTACTTAACTTCAGGTGCATTGGGTCACTGACATACGGGCCCAGCAGTGTACTGGCCCACATGTCAGTGACGTAACTGGACCTGTAGTTAAGTCAGTGCAGCTCAGTCCATATCTTACGTAGGTGTGCCATTGCTCGCAATAAATATTGCGCCTCCCACGACATCGCTATCTCCTCCCCCTCACGTTCACTTTCATCGCTATCTCCTCCCCCTCCCTCTCACGTCGACCACCATGGCATCGCCCCTCCCAAGCCCTAGGAGCCCCTCGCTGCACCGCACGGATGGTCACGGGTCGTCGTTCCGTTCCTCGCCGCCACTAGTCGAGGAGGACGCGTCGGTGCTCCGATCCTCGCCGCTACGCGACGCGTCGCCGTTCCCTTCCTCGTCGCCACTAGTGGAGGAGGACGCGTTGGCGTTCTGCTCCTCGCCGTGACGCGACGCGTCGCCGTTCCGTTCCTCGCCGCCACTAGTCGAGGAGGATGCGTCGGTGTTCCGCTCCTCGCCGCGACGCGTCGAGATGGACGCGTCGGCATTCCCAATCTCGCCAGCACGCGCGTCGGAGGACGCGTCGGCTCCCCGCTATGAGGGGAACCCCGCGCCGCCCGCCGAGCCCCCCAGCCTTGAGGAGCTTTGGAAAGAAATGGATGTCGCCTTGTGGGAGGCTTTGCCTCCAGTAGAGCGCGCCAAAATAGAGGCGGAGAAGAAGGCCGAGGAAGAGAAGCGCACCGCGAAACAAGCTTTCTGGGAGATCTATGTCGCGTCCGTGAGAGTCAAGCAATTGGTTCTTTGGCAGAAGGCTCGTGCGAGGGCCGTGAGGGTGGCGGAGGACGCCCGTGCCGACCCTGAGTGCAGTTGGGCCCAAGCGCCTCATCTACGCTTGGCAGTACGTGGACCGGGTGCATGCTCCAGCCAGGAGGAGTACCTGTTGGCGCCGGATCACCACACCGGTGAGATCGCGCTCGCCCGCCGGCAAGCCGCCAATCAGCACCTCGCGAGTTGCGAGGCTGAGGAAGAGGCATTGTGTCGGCGCGCTGGGAAACGGCCGCGCACCAGGGCACTCGTGGCGTGCCGCAAGCGCTCCTGCGAGCGCCGTGGCTTTTAGGAGGAGTATAATTTTTGTTTCATAAGGTGATCTCATTAGTTTTGGGACGCAAATGATAAATCCCGAACATTCAGGAATTTTTAGCGTCCTTAATTAAGTATGTAAAAGGGAAAGTTTGGAAACGTTGTGTATTATTACGCATTTTGCAAGTACGTGCATATAGCACAAACTTTACTATATACTATCGGACTACACGTCTCTCTCGATATATGCTTGCAGACTGTGCTACTCCCTCCGTCCAGGTCAATAAGTCATCTTTGGTTGTGCACGGTGACCAAGAAGGAGGGAAGACTTGTACACCTAGACGGAGGGAGTACTACTATTACTTATGTACGTGCAAATGCACGTTTTAACATTACGATGCGGTTTTTGTAAAAGTAGAAAAACACACTAGTCAAGCTTGTGAAACGATTCAATGCAAAACAAATGCAAAAATGCTCGTTTGATTGTTTACTTTTAGCTTCCTTCTCTGTGGTTATTTCTCTGTCGTACTTTGTACGGAGTATCTCACTGGTTGGAAAGGCATGCAAATTCCCAAACCGCTTCCTACACCCTGTATCGAATTTTTTGCCTAACAAGTTGTGCCGTGCAATTGGAATTCCAACTTGAGTACTACTACTAGTAGGAGTACCAGGGGCCAGTTCTTTTAGGCTTCTAGATTAGTAATCCCATAACTACTACCTCCGTCCTGGTTTATTGGTCCCCATTGTAATCTGTGTCAAATTTTGATCATAAATTTAACTAATGAAATGTTAGTGCATGTCACATGCACTACTCCATCCGTCTAGGTGAGTAAGTCATCTTAGGCTGTGCACCGTGACCAAGGAGGAGGAGAAAACGAGAAACGTTAATGTTTATTTGCTAATTAATAGTATTGCATGCAATGAACTAACCACTGCATGTCGTGTTTGATATCTCAAGTCATTAAAAGCATGCACACTCTTTATCTCTTATTGGTTGATATGTCAAGAAACAAGAAACGAGGTAGAAGTTAATGCACCGCGCCTAAGTGTTTTGTGATTATTTGGTTTTTGTAAGATGACTTACACACCTAGATGCACCGCGCCTAAGTGTTTTGAGTAACATTTTATCAGTTAAATCTTTGGTCAAAATTTAGCACAAATTACAATGGTGAGGAATAAACCAGGATGGAGTAGTAGTTTAGAAGCCCAAATAAATCAGTGAGGCGCCTTATTGTTACTCTCCACTGTGACTAGTCTTATGGGAAAAGTTGGGGAAGCCGCCAAAAGAACTGGCCCTAGGAGTAGTAGCTAGGGATCGAGTGTGGGAGATGAACCGGAGAAAGTAAATGCAAAGAGATGAAATGCAAAAAAGACGGAGAGATGTGATGGTTGCTTGTCCGTTTATTTTACCAGGCCATTTATTACTGGGAGTGGTTGGGCTTTGTGATATGACGGGTTTACTGCCACGCCATGAGCAGGGTGAGAAGTGAGACTCTCGTGCAGCGCCGCCCTCTACACTTGTACTACATCGGTTGTGGTTTATTAGTCCCCCATTGAATTTGACTGAAGATTTAACTGACAAAATGTTAGTGCATGTCAACAAAAACTATATCGTTGGATTCATATTTGAACATAGTTTTGAATGATATAATTTTAGGTGACATGCATCAGTATTTATCGTACTATATATAATGTTAGTTCAATTTTTGGTCGTACTAATCTATAGTAGTAAGGTGCCCGTGCGTTCCACCGAAGAGTGAAATGCATTGATCGGGGAGTTGTTTATTTTGACAAAGGATGTGGGGTCATCTCATGTGTAACGGGTATCGATAGGTTTCTTCGGATATTATCTCATCTCTAGAGCTCACAAACATTCGGGTGAAATAGATAAAAAGGTATCTTTTGCAAACAAAAGCGTTCAACTGTTCAACCTGCATCCAAAACTTGTGAAGAAATAACACTTATTGTGCTTTGCAAGAAATGATCTTTAAGAATTAGTTTTTGAGTATCGATTGTTATACATGTTGGCTACAGATGACATGGCACTTTCTTATAGTCAACAGTTGGCTATACTATTAAGTAATATTAACCATGCCCTTATACACCTAGACGGAGGGATTAAATCAGGATGACTTGCAAGGGGGCAGAGGAGATGTAAGAAATGGTTCATCGTAAGTCTTTCACCGGTACTGTAGTAAAAATTCATACATGGAAGATTCTAGACTAAACCATAAACGGTTACACTTTTATTCATGCGCGATACTCCAATAGAGCAAGATCATGCATGGAAGTCTCCACATGCTTAGACAGCGGATTACATTGAGCGAAGACTAATGATCAACATTTAACTTGATAATGCGTATTTTTTTAGAAGAACAGGGAGGCTCCTCCCCGATTCCATTATTAAATGAAACCCAAAGTGTCTTACATCAGCTCGCTGAGAGGAGCAGTTCAAAGGAAGGATTGCAGCGAAAGCCACTCAAGTTTAACGACAAGCTTACAGAATCAAAAGCGGCAAAGACACGGGCCATAAGCGCCCACACACACACTACATATTTTCTAAGTGCACTTGATAATGCGTATGTCCAGGTGAACCTCCTTGGAGTCCCCGTGCACCGAGTCGGCGGGTAAAGGATGGAACGGATGCCATGGGTTTTCCAAGTCCACATTGGCGAGATAGTCCTAGCTCCCCAGAGTCCAAGTATGTCCGATGAGGCCGGTGTCGCCGCCCACGTGACCCGGAGGAACATTGACCACGCACCTGTACATCTGCCTCGTGTCAGTGTCAGCGTCAGCGGCGACGCCCCTGACGCACATTACAGAGATGGGGCGGCGGCCTGCGCGGGCCTCGTCGGTGCCCACGATCAAGAGGAAGACGTTGTCGTCCTCCTCCGAGACTAGTAGGCGGCAGTGATCCTCCAGCGACTCCGGCATGGTGAACCGGTAGCACGTGTCATACTTGATGTTCTCCGCCAAGGGCCAGCAGTGACCGTTGCACGCATCCGTGAGGTGATGCACCATGTCCGCTTGCGAGCCACAAAACGGCATCGGGCACTCATAGCAGTGGACGAAGGGCTCCTTGGAGGCATCGACCAGGCCGTCCATGAAACGGGAGTGGTCGTAGGGGACGTTGCGCCAATTGAATATATGAGCAAGTTACTACGAGATTCAATCCGAATAAGCACAAAATAAATCATGACGGCTATAACAAAGATGAAACTAATCATGTGGACAAGCATAGTAGTAGGATATAGAGTAGAAACATGAATTCTACCACGATTTCAAACAGGAAGGACAGAAACACATACGGTGCAACGGGAGCAGTACCATTGGCGTTGAGGTTGTCGCCCATGTCGTTGAGGAAGAGGTTGCCGAGGTCGGGGAAGAAGTCGTCGTCGGTGAAGTCATGGCTGCCAGCAGTCGCGAGAGTGCGCTCCCCAGATTTCAACAGCGCCCGCCGAATGGAGCGCAGGAGGGAGTGGCTGTAGGGGACGTTGCGGCCACCAAATGGAGCGCAGGAGTAGCACACGAAGCAGTAGATGGTGTCCTTACTAGTACTCCCTAATCTCTATCTATCTATATCTATATATATCTACTCTTATAGAAAACCGAGTTGGTGATGATGGTATGCCTGCCATCTTGTAATATAGACCGTCCGATCTATATCTGACGGATAGAAAGCCAACTATGACAATTTTACAAAAGATACCCGCACCTCTCTCCACATTTACAAATAAGGCCTTACCTCGTCTCCTCCCTATGTCTCTATCTCTACTACTTTTTTTATAACAAATCGAATAGTGTTGCGCCATCCGCTGCACGCCCGGCTAAACACGCCTCCTCGCCTCCATCATCACCAACTGAGTCTTTTATAGGAGTAGGAGTAGAGAAAAAACCGAGTTGGTGATGATGGTGTGCCGTGCAATGCACGGGCATCTTGCTATTTTTTGCATATAAGTCCAAACACCACGTAGACACGGTCTTTGAGCATGGTTCGTAGTCGTTCCACGATCGGGCATCAAAGTTTGTAACTATTTTAGATTATAATATACTACTCCTCCGGTGCTAGTAGTAGAGCAGAGTCCTACTCTACTACTCTACTCTAGCAAGCTAGGGCATAGTACTGTAGTAGGTACTGTAGGGAGTACCAGTACTGTGATCACTCAAGCAAGTTGTCTGGCATCGATATGACCCTACGCTGCTGGTATGTGTCTCGTAAGTCAAGAGGCGTGCTATAGTCATCATCACCTGTCCACTTCCCGCAGCACATATTCGCTTCTCCATCTTTGTCCGCACATAATCTCGTCCAAGCTTACATCCCCGCTAAGGCGCCTCCCCCCTCGTCCGAAACCCAAGCACTAACAATGGCAGAACCGAGCAGCGTCCACCGAAAGAGTGGCTGGAATTCGCTCCCCAAAAAGGTAATCAAGCTCATTGTTTCGCGTGTGGACAATCTCAGTACCATGCCGCTCGCCGCGTGCTCGTCGGGGCTGTATCGTTTACTCAAAGCCCTCAGGCCGGAGCTTTTTAGGCCAGCTCCTTGCTTGTTGATGCCGCTTGATCTTCAGAAACGGCGTGTCATGCAGCATAACGATCGTAGGGTGGCGAGCATCAACCCCCTTCACTGCGATCCGATCCCCGTCAGCCTCAGCTACATTAATGGTATGTACTGGGTCGGCATGAACACATCTTGGATGGTGCTCGCGACGGTCGCGGCAGCTGGATGCTTCTGGAGGTCTACACCCGGCGATTGATCCCCCTTCCTTCGATTAACACTGCACTGCTTTGGCACCGCGGCCCAGAATACTCGGAATCTTATAGTAGCCAACATGATACCAAGTTTGATTTGCTCAAGGTTGTAATCTGCCAAGTGCCCACAAGATCTGTGAATTATAAAGATTTCAGGCTAATTGCGCTCTTCAACCGTGGTCTCGCCTATCTGATAGGTCACTTCGGTAAGTGGATAAATCTGCACGTCCATCACAGGATCATACATCCTCCATGGTTCTCTGATGCCATTGAACACAAGGGCTTCATTTACGTTGTCGACTCCTTCTATGGCTGGACGTATTGCTGGCCTACTGCAGTCATCGCTACAAATGGCTGTTACAGCAGTATGTTACTTTCCTATGATATCATGATGGCTTGCTTATATTACTGTCAACATTTACTGAAAAAATATTCATGCTCATAACAAGTTGTTCTTAAGATTGACTAAATCAAGAGCCCTTTTTTATTTGACTCCAACTTGATATGATGTTGTAGGCCGCCTGGTGTCCCTACCCTTCCTAATCCCAGAACCTTTCAAAGAAAAGCGGCATGGCAGTTGCAGGTGGTTCCTGGCTCGATTAGACAACGGCAAAAGATTGATGATCGTTCGCACGTACCGGACGTGTTGTTTCGCGGAATACAATCACAGTCACTGCTAGGTCTTTGAGCAGGATCCTAGCTTCTCTGGGCCTTCGGGAATTTTTGACTGGAGGCTGGTATGTAGCCTTGGTACATGCTCTCTATTTGTCGGACTGAATTATCCGATTAACCAGGAGATAACCGACGGCAAGGATCATGATGGCAGCGCGGTTTCGTTCATCAGGCAAAACTGTGTGTACACAGCATACCATGCGTCTCTGCATGCACCATACCCTGATATGTGCCGCCACGCTCTGCAGCCCAAAGTAGGAGAGAGGGTCGCAAGTATCAGACTTTGACCTGTTGGCTGGAGTTTCCCCCGTCAGGCACCCATCTGGTTCAAGCCGTCAGCCAATCTCCACAGCTTAATAAATAGTAATGTCTAACTGAGCCAGTTAGTTAGATGCGTACGCTTGGTGTAGTAGGATCTTTATTTAGTTTGATGCATACACTTGTTCTTTTTTGGTAGCCCTTTTGTAATGATGGATGATGTCTGGTTTGGAAGAGAGAGCTGCGTCTTCACTCTTCTGGTCTGCTTACTGCTTCTGTTGCACCCCCAGCCCTGGTTGCTGCTGCTGCTGCTATTTTCAATGTACAATCAGTAGTATATTTCGTCTGTTGGTTGAATAAATGTGTTGTTAGAACGACAAACACAATGTTTTGGAAGTCGTTGCACGGTTCGATCCTTTAGTGCCCCGTACCGTATGTAGCTCATACTATTTTTCGTACGAAACACATTTTCCACTTGTTGATAACATGCAGCCCACTAATGAAGGCCCAATAGAGAAGCCCATAATTAACTGGAAGGGAGGCTCTCACATGAATCCGGCCCAGGTACATGCTCATGGTCCCCTAAACATAAATAAGTAAATAAATAAATAAAGCTAAATGCTCATGCACCAGTTCTTTGGGAAAATAGGTATCCCAGTATTTCTTTTTGAAGAATACCCAAGGTAGGCCTATCTGTTTTCTCCGAATTACTAGGCTGCAAATCTTTCAAGACGAGCAAATGGGATATTATTTTTTTTAATTTTGTTCTTCACTGATATCTTATACGTATTTCATTGGATTTAACATGACATTGTACTAATTTATTTTTAAATTTGTTTTAGTAAGGCTATTAATTTTTGGATTAAGAATATTTCGTTCCCTAGCAAAAATTTCCCACATATTTAGTTAATTTTTTTACCCTGGTACTGACCAGAAAATGGCCGGCAATTCTAAAAATGGAAAACGGGCTGCAATAAATTCCATATGAATTAGAAAATGAGTAAAAATTATAAAAATAATAGCAAATGGGCTGTACACGCCACAGATTTCGAGGCTGACTTGTTTACGCAAGGCTTTGTCAGTGAACACATGATTCTAGCCGCTGTGCTTCTTCAATCTCTGATCTTCCTGCTCCAACCGCCTAAACTAGCGCCGGCGGGACTACCTGCTCCCTCCTCTTGTGGCCCGCTGTGATGCCACGCGGGCTTCCCTGGCCCACCCTACTCCCTCCACTGGCCTGGCCGCACGCAATCAACTGCCTCCTTATTACGCGAAAAAATGATTCCTCCCACTGACATCTAGGGCGCACCGGTTGGGAGGCTAACATGTGGGCCTACTACGTTGACGCGTACGCAGGGCTTGTCAACTTAGCCAACAAACGATTCTAGCAGCAGTAACCATTGGATTTGAATCAAACGGTCGTGCTGCTTCTTCAATCGCTGCTCTTCTTGCACCAGTCGCCCAAACCAGCGCCGGGGAGACCGTCTGCTCTTGTCTCCAGTGGCCGACTGTGCTGCCGTTGAGGCCTCATCGCCCCCTACTACTCCCACCGCTAGCCAGGCCCTGCGGTGACGGCAGCCTCACACCGTAGCCGAACCAGTGAACCCTCGTACTCCTCTCCACGTGGGCATCCACTGCCGCGTCTTCCCTGGCTCCGCGTCATCCCCTTCCTAGGCCTCGCCGTCGTCCACCGCCTTGGTGCTCTCGGCGCGGCATGGTCAATGTGGTCAACGACATTCCATCGAAAGAGTATTGTATGTGGAGAGGCTGACAGCTGGGTCCACGGCCACAGCCCAGTTTTTTTGTGATTTGCCAAGTAAGTCGCTTTGTCAGGCCTGTTGGGCTGCAAATCTTTCAAGACGAGGAGAGCTTTCATTCGGCTGGCCGAGAAAATGGCCCATCAGTAATGATAAATGGGCTGTACATTTTTAAAACACATCAAACCGGCAATTAGTTTCAAATATCTTTTTTTTCATTTTGAGATTTTAAATTACATTAATTTTTATGCGTGGAAAATTTGTTGGATTTTATATTGATATACATTTATTTTTAAAATCAGTTTGAATGTGAGTCGAAATTTCGGGATTAAAAACAGTTCGGACCGCACCGGAATATGCAAAATTTCGTATAAGTTTTTAACCGTGGCCACAATATGGGCTGTAATGCTAACAAAAAGAATATGAGCTCCAAAAAAAACCTTAAGAATTAGCAAATGGGCTGTAAATTACTAAAAATAATGGCAGATGGGCTGTATGTTGTTTTCCACAGATTTGAGGCTTTCCTAAAAAAAGGTTGACGCACAAGCAGTGACTGTTGGATGGCCATCCAACGGCTGTCGTGCTTCTTCAATCTCTGCTCTTCCTGCTCCAGCCGCTCAAACAAGCGCCGGCGGGACTGCCTGCTCCCTCCTCCCCGCGGCTGGCTCTGACAGCTCGGACCCACCAGCTATATCTTCGTACGCAAGGAAGTGCCTCCTTATTATGCACAAAAAAATGAATAATCCCCCTGTTAGCTGGGACCCAGTATAGTGGCAGGGTGACCTGTGGGCCCACTAAGTTGACGGGGACGGAGGGCTTTGTCAACTTAGTCAATATGCACGATTCTAGCTCCAGTGACCGTACGATGTCCATCCAACGGCCGTAGTGCTTCTTTAACCTCTGGTCTTCTTGCTCCAGCCACTCAAACCAGCGCCGGTCGTGCCTCGTGCTCCTGCCTCCCGTGGCCGGCTACGATGCGGCGGAGGCCTCACCGCCCCCTACTACTCCCACCGCTGGCCAGGCCATCCGTCTACTCACCCACACCCCTTGTTATTCTGCGGCGACGGCAGCCTCACACCGCAGCGAACCAGTGAACCCTCGTATTCCTCTACGCGTGGGCATCCACTGCCTCGTCTTCCCCGGCTCCGCATCGTCCCCTTCCTAGGCCTCATCGTCGTCCACCGCCCTGGTGCTCTCGGCACGGCGTGGTCAACGTGGTCAAGGAACGGCTTCCATCGGACGTGGACTGTACGTGAAGAGGCTGACAGCTGGGTCCATGGACGTAGCAAGGAAGTGCCTCCTTATTACGCGCAAAATAATTATTCCTCCACCTGACAGCGGGGACCCATCGGACGGGCCACCATATTTCGCGAAAAAAATGTTTCCCCCCTGACTGCTGGGACCCACCAGCTACACCTTCACACACAAGGAAGTGCGTCCGGGCAAAAAAACCAAAACGATTCACCCACTAGGATAAACAGAGCCGTCGCCAGTGCAGGAGCAAGCCATCGGCCAGGCGCCACGGCTCCTCCAGGTCATCGGCCTCGAGGCGCTGATGGAGGTGTTGCGTTTCCGTGGCACTCGCGGTGGCTCGGCGGATGTCGTTGATGAAAGCGAAGGAGCCCGAGCGGGTGCAGAGGACCACCCGGCGGTGTCGATGGCGTCCATGGCATTGACGGAGGTGTTGCGCGTCCGTGGCGCTCGCGGTGGCTCGACAAATGTCGTCGATGAAAGCGAAGGAGCCCGAGCGGATGTAGAGGACCGCCCGACGGTGTCGATGGCGTCCGTGTCGTGGTCGGCGTCGCGGTAGGACAACGCGTCCGCCACGATGTTGAGACGACCCGGCCGGTACTCAAAGGTGAAGTCGAATCCGAAGAGCTTGCTGATCCACTGATGCTGCGGCACGGTGGAGAGGCGCTGGTCCAACAAGAACTTGAGGTTGTAGTGATCCGTGCGAATACAGAACGGCCGCCCCCAAAGATACGGCCGCCAGTGGCGCACAGCCTGCACCAAGCCGATGAGCTCCCTCTCGTAGGCCGCGAGCTTATGATGGCGCGCGGCGAAGGGCCTGCTGAAGAACGCAAGTGGCCCGTCGCCCTGATGAAGGACGGCGCCAAACCCCACGCCCGTGGCGTTACAGTCCACCATGAACAGCTTGTCGAAGTCAGGCATCTGGAGGACCGACCCCGTAGTGAGAGCCCGCTTGAGGGTCTGGAATGCCTCGGTCGCCTCAGTATCCTAGGCGAAGGCGTCACGGCGCCGTAGGCGCGTGAGTGGCGCCGCGATGAGGCCGAACTCCCGGATGAACTTTCGGTAGTACCCCATGAGGCCCACGAAGCCACGGAGAGCTTGCGGCGAGTGCGGCGTTGGCCAAGCGGCTACAGCCGCGACCTTGTCGGCATCCATAGCGACACCTCCGCCAAGATGACGTGGCCGAGATAGGCGACGGATGTCGTGCCTAGGGCTGGGCATATAACCCGAAAACCGATGTACCGAACCGAAATAACCGACACCGAAGCCGAATACACCGAAACCGAAAACTTCGGTGGTACGATCGGTCTGCATGTCAGCGAAACCGAAATTAGTTCGGTTGATTCGGGTTTAGCCCTTTGTCAACCGAACTGACCGAACACCGAGTAAAAAGAGGCCTAGCCATATGCGCCTGCTTATATCCCTACCGGCCTACTCTTATCCCCTGCAGCCACATGTGTGACGAGTATCGAGGTAGCGAGCGGGCTGCGCGCTGGCTAACTGCTGTAATTTAATTCACCGGCGCGTCGAGTCGCGTATGGAGTTTAATGGTCGATGCTTCACCTCCCATCTCTTCTTGGCGTTCCCGATGCTGAGCATGTGAGTTGGCATGGAGGTGGAGGCTAGCTTTGAACTAGCAGGCAGGCAGGCGGCAGTGCTACAGGCACTGAGTACTGCAAGTACGGCCAGAGATTCCTGCCGTTGCTGGCTTTTGCTATTAGTATTATATAAATATATATCGGTGCTGTTCGGTAAGACCGAAGACCGAACCAATTTCTCGGTGCACCGGAACCTCGGTTTGGCATTGTTTTATTAATTTTTCGGTCAGTGATTACTCAAAACCGAACTATTACAAAAACCGAAGAACCGCACCGATCGGTTCGGGGGAACCGAACGCCCAGTCCTAGTCGTGCCGAACGAGCACTTCAAGCGCTTGAGGTGCAGATGGTGCGCTCAAACCTCGTTGAAGACGATGGCCACGTGCTGCAGGTGCTCCGTCCATGATGAGCTGTAGATAAGAATGTCATCAAAGAAAACGAGCACAAACCGGCACAAGTAGGGGCGGAGCATGTCGTTCGTCAAAGCCTGGAATGTGGATGGGGCATTGGAGAGGCCAAAGGGCATCACCAAGAACTCTAAGTGGCTGTCATGAATGCGGAAGGCCATCTTCGCGACATCGTCCGGGTGCATCCGCACCTGGTGATATCCAGAATGGAGGTCGAGCTTGGTGAAGAAGCATGCTGAAAGGATCGATATGGTTGACTAGAGGGGGGGTGAATAGGCAACTAACAATTTTTAAGCTTTTCTTTACCAAATTAAACTTTGTAACAAAATAGGTTGTCTAGATGTGCAACTAAGTGAGCAACCTATATGATGCAATAACAACTAGCACATATGCAAGCAATGGATGTAACACAAGAAGGCTTGCAAAAGTAAAGGCACGAAATAACCAAGAGTGGAGCCGGTGGAGACGAGGATGTGTTACCGGAGTTCCTTCCTTTTAAGGGGAAGTACGTCCCCGTTAGAGCGGTGTGGAGGCACAATGCTCCCCAACAAGCCGCTAGGGCCACCGTATTCTCCTCACGCCCTCACACAATGCGAGATGCCGTGATTCCACTATTGGTGCCCTTGAAGGCGGCGACCGAACCTTTACAAACAAGGTTGGGGCAATCTCCACAACAATCGGAGGCTCCCAACAACACCACGAAGCTTCACCACAATGGAGTATGGCTTCGAGGTGACCTCAACCGTCTAGGGTGCTCAAACACCCAAGAGTAACAAGATCCGCTAGGGATAAGTGGGGGGAATCAAATATCCTGTGGTGGAAGTGTAGATCGGGCCCTTGTCACCCAATCCCGAGCAAATCAACAAGTTTGATTGGCTAGGGAGAGAGATCGGGCGAAAATGAAGCTTGGAGCAACAATGGAGCTTAGAGGTGGAAGAGGTGGTCAACTAGAGGTAGAAGACTCCCCTTATATAGTCGTGGGAAAAATCCAACTGTTATCCACATGTTCAGCCCGCGACACGCGGTACTACCGCTCCAGGGGCGCGGTACTACCGCGAGGCTGCGCGGTACTACCGTGGCCGACCACGGTACTTCGGCGACAGCAGCACAGACCGGAACTTTCCTGACTAGGGAGCAGTACTACCGCTCGCGCGGTACTACCGCTCCCCCATGCGGTACTACCTCCAGGCAGGAAAGTCACGGCCTGGGAAGGGCGCGGATGAAATAAATTACATCCATGCCTACTTCCGCTGAAACTGAGGTGGTACAAAAATCCGACGCGGTAATACCGCTCTCGAGGCGCGGTACTACCGTTGCGGGTGCGGATGTAAAAAATTACATCCGCGCCTACTACCGTGACGCAGCGGTACTAGGTAGGAGGGCCACAGTACTACGACTCCTGGGCGGTACTACCGTGGGCCGCCATGGTACTACCGCGCTGGACGAGCGGTACTACCATGGGTGGCGCGGATCTAAAAAATTACATCCGCCCCTACTACCGCACCGGAGCGGCACTAGGCCTGGGAGTCGCGGTACTACGGCTCCAGAGGAGCGGTACTACCGTGACACACAGCGGTACTACCGCTTGTACTTGCGGTACTACCGCAAGTACAGCAGTAGTCGTCAGATTTTCGCACAACCAAGATAACGAAGGGAAGCTCCAAAATGCAGGGAAAGGAGGGACAAGTGTACGTGTTGATTCCACCCAAACCTTTCCGACGCGGACCCCCTCTTAATAGTACGGCTCTCCTACGACTCAAATCCACCAAAGAGAAACGTAGAACAACGCCGACTTCAATAGTCTCCGAGGGGCACCGAATTGTCTCGTGCCTAGTGATGAAGTATCTGAGAAACTCAAGGCACACGATTAGTCCGCAAAAGCATTGTCATCAATCACCAAAACACCTAAGGGATAAATATGCCCATACAATCTCCCCCTTTTTGGTGGATTGATGACAACACGGGATTTGCACATAGATAAGATAATTTAGAGCAAGGGCAAACCCCACCTCTCTAAAATATAGACGGGCTCCCCCTAGACGTGTGCACTTTAGATGAATGCTTTGGACTGCATAGCACACAGACTAGGATCAACACTCCCCCTATATTTTAGAGACCAAGGCATGATAATAAGCATAGCATAGCATAAAGATAGCATGGCATAAAGATAGCACAATATAACACAAGCTCGCTAGGATAGATAGAGTGCATATGTCTTAAACCATACGAAGTAAAGTAACCAAGGTTCGAACAAGAAAGCAACAAATAGTTCAACCGAGAGAGCAGCAAACACACGACACACATGACTCGCAAACTCGCAAATCCCTACACTCTCTCCCCCTTTGGCATCGAGACGCCAAAAAGGCAGAGAGGACACCTACACACACGAGGTGGCTCAAGCAGGGAACTCGTCCCAACCCTCTCCGTCGGACTCCTCTACAGCTGGGATGGTCTCCTCGACATCCTCCTCAGAATCAGTCCACATGTAGCCTTGCTTCTCCATCCACTCGGCCTCAGGAGTGATGCGCTCCTCAGACCCGCCAGACACTTCCTCACCATAGAGCTGCATGATCTTGTTGTCCCGGCGACGACTCTCCTTGGACGCCACGTGAGTCCTGTACTGCCCCTTGGCTTGCATGCAGAAGAGAGTCTTCATCTTGTCCTTCTGTTTCTTGGCCCATGATGGCATAGTGGCACTCTGGGAAGGCCTAGCAGCACGGCCCTCAGCAACATCCTCGGTGCCAGCATCCTCCTCATCAACAGCAGCCCTAGCAGCAGTCGCCTCGGCACGAGTAGCGGTGTTGGCCCAGTTGGATTTGATACGCAGACAGATGGGCTCATGGCGAATCCAGACAGGAGCAAGGAACTCCTCATCAGGGAACATCTTCTCCCAAGTCTTCGAGATCAGCAGAAACAGATAGGGCCCATAGATAGGCACCTTGCGGTTGAACACTACAAACCGAAGCTCACACCACATGATGTGTGAGACATCAAGTGGCTGAGACTGAGACGAGCGAGCCTCCTCGCAAATAAGCATCATGTCCACCATATAGGCATGAACCTTGTCTTTGTCACCGATGCGAGGGAACAAGGAGTTGCGGAAGATACGATACATGATATCCAGAAAGGAGTTGAGCACCAACATTGTCTTGCCATTGGAGAGCGCCTTCTCAACCATGAACGGAGTAAGATTGTCCTTGTTGGCAGACTCAGCATTGCCATAGGGGCGAACACCCACTGGAGTGTTGAGCCCATCATCAGGAACATGGAGCAGATCCATGAACTCCTTCCAGGTAGCAGACAGTTGACGGCCATTGGTCATCTAGGTCATCCTCCTCTCTTCATTAGGGTGAAAATAAACTGAGGCAAAGAACTGACAGATAAGCTCAGGATCATAGTCAAGGTGGAAGGATATCACATGCTCAATGCCAAACTGCTCCACCAAGTCTAGAGCCTCTCCAAAGTAGTCACGGAACTTGTCCTTCCTCATGTGGTGCATATCAATCCACTTCACCTCCACGTAGGTATTCTGCTTGTTCTTGATGACATCCAGATAGATGTTGGTCTGTGCCTTGTTCCAGAACAGCTCACAGCCTCTGACAGTGGAACGCGGGTGCACATAAGGGTGAAGCTGCCTGAGACGGACATACTCAGTTGGGGCTATCTCATCCATGCCCTTAGCGGGCTCCTTGTGCTTGCTAGCAGAGGTCTTGACATTGCGCTTGGAGGTAGACGAGCCCTCTGGAACTTCACCTGGGTTGCGCAGACGCTTGGAGCCAGTGTCACGACTGGGATTGGACCGGCGAGAGCCACCACCTTGGTCCATAGCAAGAGCACGTGGTGGGGAACGATCCCACCGGTCGGAATCACGGGAGGGCAGCCGGTGGAGGAGATCCGGCGACGAATGCCGGCTCCGTTCTTGAGCGAGGGAGAGAAGGAGGCGACGTGGAGAGAGAGGACTGCGAATGGGTATGGGGAGTTAGAACTCCCCCTGCCCGTCCTTATCCTCACGCGCTCGAACCGGCGTGGTAGTACCGCGTATCATCGCGGTAGTACCGCTCGGGCGGAAGTACCGCGCCGAGGCGGTAGTACCGCTCAACCAGGCGGCAGTAAAAAATTACTGCCGCATGGTGACGGTAGTACCGTGCTCCCGCAAGCGGTAGTACCGTGGCTGGCTGCGGTAGTACCGTGAACTCAAGTCACCGCAAGTTTCAACAAGAGAAGAAAAAGCCGTTGCACGGAAACTTTTCACACACAAGAAACCACAAGATCACGCACAAACCAGAGGCAAAAAGACAACAAGAAACCACCAAGCGATAAAGCCTCTCGAAGAGAGAGGGCGGTGGCCGAAGCCACCTATGTTTGAGTCGGACGGTATGGCACCGCGAAGAATTATCCTTGGGCCCATGACCAAAACTCGTCTTTGAAGCACAAGTACCATAAAAAATGGCTAATGTGAAAGACGTGATCGATTTATGCATAATGGGGGAAGGGAGATTTCATTGAGAGAACACCACTCCCCCTATGTCAATGCCTACACCTAAACTAGACAACAAGTAGAGTGTGGTGAAGGGTGCACGGGTTCAAGTCACATTGCTCAAATCAATGATATTTAGCTCATGCCTTAACTCGCGAAATCTTGCTTCATCCAAGGGCTTCGTGAAAATATCTGCAAGGTTATCATGAGTGTTCACATACTTGAGCTCGATCTCCCCTCGCCTAATGTGATCCCGAATGAAGTGATACCGAATCTCAATGTGCTTCGTCTTGAAATGTTGCACCGGGTTGAGAGAAATCTTAATGGCACTTTCATTGTCACACCAAAGAGGCACTTTGTCACAAATGACACCGTACTCCTTTAAAGTTTGCCTCATCCATAGGAGTTGAGCACAACAACTACCGGCCGCCACATACTCCGCTTCGGTGGACGAGAGAGACACACAACTTTGCTTCTTGGAAGACCAACTTACCAAAGAGCAACCAAGAAATTGGCACCCTCCGGAGGTGGACTTCCTATCCACTTTGTCTCCCGCCCAATCGGAATCCGTGAAACCTTCAAGCTTGAAGTTTGCTACTCTTGGGTACCATAAGCCAAAGTTTGGGGTATGAGCCAAATATCGAAAGATTCGCTTGACCGCCACATAGTGACTTTCCTTTGGTGCGGCTTGAAAACGTGCACACATCCCCAGACTCAACATGATATCCGGTCTAGATGCACAAAGGTAAAGCAATGAGCCAATCATGGAGCGATATACCTTTTGATCCACCGCTTTACCATTGGGATCGATGTCAAGTTGGCACTTGGTAGGCATTGGTGTAGTAGCCGGCTTGACATCACTTAGCTTGAATCTTTTAAGCATGTCTTGAGTGTATTTGGCTTGGTTGATGAAGGTTCCTTCTCTTCTTTGTTTGATGTCAAAACCAAGGAAGAACTTCAACTCTCCCATCGAAGACATCTTGAACTTGGAGGTCATGAGAGCGGCAAATTCCTCATTGAAAGCTTTGTTAGGAGAACCAAAGATAATATCATCACATATAGTTGGCATACAAACAACTCCCCGTTGACCTTCTTAGTAAAAAGAGTGGGGTCGATTTGTCCTACTTCAAATCCACGATCTTGTAGCAACTCGGTAAGGTGATCATACCACGCACGTGGGGCTTGTTTAAGGCCATAGAGTGCCTTATCAAGTTGATACACATGATCCGGGAAGTAGGGGTCCTCGAACCCGGGGGGTTGCTTGACATAGACCAACTCATTAATAGGACCATTAAGAAAAGCACTTTTCACATCCATTTGTTGCAACTTAAAGTTGTGATGGGAAGCATAAGCAATCAACAAACGAATGGATTCAAGACGAACAACGGGAGCAAAGGTTTCACCGTAGTCGATACCCTCGACTTGGGAGTAGCCTTGTGCTACCAATCTTGCCTTGTTGCGAATGATGTTCCCATGAGCATCTTGCTTGTTCTTGAAGATCCACTTGGTTCCAATGACGTTGTGGTTCCCCAATGGTCTTGGCACCAATCTACACACCTTGTTGTACTCGAAGTTGTTGAGTTCTTCATGCATGGCATTGAGCCAATCCGAGTCTTCGAGCGCCTCATAGACCTTTTGGGGTTCAACACAAGAGACAAACGCGTGATGTTCACAATAGTTTGCTAATTGTCTACGAGTGCTTACCCCCTTTCTTAGGCTTCCAACCACGTTTTCCATGAGATGGCCTTGAGTGGTGAGCTTGGAAGCAATCTTCGCGGCACGACGCTCTAATTCCTCCTCGGGTGTGGAAGGAGGAGGGTTAACTTGATCATCTTGAGCGCCATCTTGAGCTTGTTCTTGATCTTGAGCTTGCTCATGATCTTGAACTTGCTCGAGGGGGAGAGCTTGACCTTGGGTATCATTTAGAGGTTCACCATCATCTTGAGGTTGATCTTGCCCTTGGTCTTGTTCATGAGAATGAGGGCCTCCACTTTGTTCTTCGGAAGCGTGTGGGTCTTGGGGAGGTGATGGCTCCACTTGAGTGGAGCATTGTCCTTCTCCTTCGGCCATAAGGGGTTCCTCAATGGGTAGGATTTGACCAATACCCATTCTTCTTATGGCTTGGGGAGGAATTTCATCACCTACATCACAAGTACCACTTTGCTCCACTTGGGAGCCGTTATTTTCGTCAAACTCCACGTTACACGTCTCCTCAATGAGTCCGGTGGACTTGTTGAGGACACGGTAAGCATGAGAGTTTGTAGCATAACCAACAAATATGCCCTCATGAGCTCTAGCCTCAAATTTAGACAAACGAACACCTTTCTTGAGAATGAAACACTTACAACCGAACACCCGGAAGTACTTGAGGTTAGGCTTGTTGCCGGTGAGTATCTCATAAGGAGTCTTGTTCAAGCCTTTGCGAAGATAGAGCCGATTGGATGCATGACATGCGGTGTTGATGGCTTCGGCCCAAAAGTTGTATGGAGACTTGAACTCCGCCATCATGGTCCTAGCCGCATCCATCAACGTCCGGTTCTTCCTCTCCGCAACACCATTTTGTTGAGGGGTGTATGGAGCAGCATATTGGTGCTTGATCCCCTCATCACTAAGAAACTCATCCAAGGTGTAGTTCTTGAACTCGGTGCCGTTGTCACTTCTTATTGTCAAGATCTTTGCATCGTGTTGACGTTGAGCTTCATTTGCAAAGTCGATGACGGTTTGTTGAGTCTCACTCTTCCTCTTGAAGAAGTATACCCAAGTGTATCTTGAATAGTCATCCACAATCACCAAGCAATACTTTCTTCCTCCAAGACTATCAAAGGATGGAGGCCCGAAGAGATCCATGTGAAGGAGCTCCAAGGGTCTCTTTGAGTAGATGATGGTTGATGGAGGGTGAGCCTTTTCATGAAGCTTTCCTTCGATACAAGCACTGCAAGCACGATCTTTGGCAAAACTAACATTTGTTAGTCCACGGACATGGTCCCCCTTGAGAAGACTTTGCAAAGATCTCATATTGACGTGGGCTAAACGGCGATGCCAAAGCCATCCCACGTCAACTTTAGCCATTAGGCATGTCGCGGTCTTAGTGGGTCGCTCCGAAAAGTTAATCACATAGAGACCGTTCTCGACATGCCCAACAAAGGCTACTTTAAGAGTCTTGCTCCACAAGAGGGCCACGGTATCAATGTCAAAGAAAGTAGCAAAACCCATGAGTCCAAGTTGACGAACGGAAAGCAAATTGTATGCAAGGGACTCAACAAGCATGACTTTCTCGATCGTTAGATCATGAGAAATGACAACCTTGCCGAGACCCAATACCTTAAAATGTGATGCATCACCCCACTCGACATTGGTGGGCATAGATGGAATCTCTTGCACGTCCACCACCAAGTCCTTGCTCCCGGTCATATGATTTGTTGCTCCACTATCGAGCAACCATGATCCCCCACCGGAAGCAAACACCTACAAGAGATCAATGCTTGGTTTTAGGTACCCATTTAGTAATGGGTCATTTGATGTTAGTAAAAAGGGTCTTGGGAACCCAAATAGACCATTCAATGTACTCATAAGGAGAACCAACAAATTTAGCAAAGACATGTCCATAACTAGCACGGCACAACACATATGACGGGTTAAAGTCGTTGGCTTTGTTTGAGGAAATGCTTTTTCCCTTTTGGACATCAACTCCCTTCACTTTTTCCTTCTTATCCTTAGGAGCACCCTCTCCCTCTTTCACAAACGTTTGTTTGAGCGGAGGAGGACGTTTGGTCTTGTTGTTCTTCTTCTTCTTGCTCTTGGACTTGGGTGCAAACCCAATTCCTTCCTTGGCCACAACTTCCTTTTGATTGCTCAAAAGGTCGTTGAGGTTCTTCTCACCTTGAATGCAAGTCACAAGGCCTTTCTCAAGTTGATCCTTCAACTTGGCATTCTCCTCCACAAGATGCACATGCTCACAACACGGGTTAGTAGCACATGCATTATCAATTAATACCATATGAGGAAAGGTGGCCTTTTCCTTGATTAGCTTAACTTGGAGTTGAGCATGAGACTCTTTGAGATTAGCATGAGTACCCTTCAAGACCTTGTGGGCCTTGTCAAGTAACTCAAACTCCTCTTTGAGTCTAGCATGATCAACCCCAAGTTTAGCCTTCTCGGAGGTTAGCACACGAGACACGACAAGAGCATGATCAAGATCTTTCTTTAACTTAGCATGGTCATTGTTGTGTGACTCCTCAAAAGTCAAACGATGCACACGCTCTTCCTCAAGAGCATTAGAGAGATCCGATATCTCATCGGCATAGTCACGACTATGACCTTCCATCTTAGAGATGGTTTCTTCGTGAGCCTCGATCATGTCATTGGCCTCACCAAGTTGTTCCAAGAGAGCAACAAAATGCTTCTTGGACTTGCCCTTGAGCTTACTCATAAAAGACTCAAACTCATTCACTTCTTCATTAGACCCATCATGTTCATCAATGCACTCCTCCAAGGAGGGATTAGTAATGATGGTGGTTTTAATGTTGGGGGTTATCTTGTTTGAAGCTTTAGCCATGAGGCATTTGGCGGTGATGTTTTCGTTGGGTGAATCAAAGAGAGACACCCGGTGAGTAGTAGCAATGGCAACAGAAGCCATGGCCATTTCTTCTTCATTTTCATCATCATCGTCATCCTCTTGGTATTCTTCTTGAACCACCAACCCACGAGTGGGAGTCTTCTTGGCGAAGTTGTTCTTGTTGGGGAAGGACTTGGCTTTGTCTTTTCGGATGAACTTGTCACCATTGTCTTCCCGCTTCTCGTAAGGACAATCCGCAACGAAATGGCTCACATTGCCACAGTTGAAGCAAGTTCTAACTCGTTGCTTGCCCTTGACGCCACTTGAGTTATTCTTGTTGAAGTTGGGTCTTGAACTCTTCTTGCTCCAAAATTGTCTTGAAGAAAGGGCCATGTGCTCATGGTAATCAAATTTGGTGTCTTCGGGGTTGCTTTCCTCATCTTCCACTTCTTCCTCTTCTTCCATAATAACCTTGGCCTTCAAAGCAAGGTTGGGCTTCTTTGCCCTTTGAGAATGGAGCACCGCATTGTCGGCGGTCTTGTCCAAGATGCTCATTGCAACGAACTCATCCAACACTTCACTGGAGGTCATGGAGTGGAAGTCCGGTCGTTGACGAATGACGGAGGACATGGCCTTGTTGTAGGGCATCATGGCCTTGAGGAACTTTCGCTTGATCCAATTGTCATCCGTGTCCTTGCTTCCATGATCTCGGAGTGCGACCGCGAGTTTGGTCACTCTTTGAAAGAGCTCACGAGGTTCTTCATCTTCTTTCATTGCAAACTCATCGGCTTCATCTTGTACCACTTCATAGTTGGAGCGTTGAATGCTAGCACTTCCTCGATAGAGACCCTCGACACATTTCCATGCTTCTTTAGCCATGACATGCGGTCGAAGGTGAGGAAGATCTTCGGGAAGGATAGCATCTTGGATGATGAATAGAGCACTCTCATTGAATTGATTGTCCACGGCTTCTCGAGGGGTGAAGTTGCTTGGGTCATGAGGATAGAAACCTTCTTCAATGATTCTCCAAAGGTTAGTGTTCACATGTTTTAAATGACGCTTAAAGCGATAGACCCAAGAATCAAAATCTTCATGTTTCTCATATTTAGGAGGAGGACCAGCATGATTCAAATGAGTGGAGGGGATAGGCCCTCCATAAACTGGAGGTTCCACATGGGCAAAGATGCCGGTACCATTTCTACCACTAATAGAAGGACTCTTTTCAATGTTAGCTTCCCCCTTGTCGGAGGAAGCATCCGTCACCTTGTTGGTGGGATCACCCACTTTCAATGGCGAGGTAGATTGTTTAAGTCCTAGGAAATCTTTAAACATGTCCTTGACCTCGGCCGTCATGGAGGTTTTCAATGTTTCCAAAGCCACATTGAATTCCTCACGTGAGATCGAGTTACCCCCATCTCCAGTAGATGATATTGGATTCGCACCGGAGTGCTCTCCCACCTCATCTACGACATCAACCATACTCTTTGGACGGTAAAGTCCTTAAAAAGAGACGAGGCTCTGATACCAATTGAAAGGATCGATATGGTTGACTAGAAGGGGGGGGTGAATAGGCAACTAACATTTTTTAAGCTTTTCTTTACCAAATTAAACTTTGTAACAAAATAGGTTGTCTAGATGTGCAACTAAGTGAGCAACCTATATGATGCAATAACAACTAGCACATATGCAAGCAATGGATGTAACACAAGAAGGCTTGCAAAAGTAAAGGCACGAAATAACCAAGAGTGGAGCCGGTGGAGACGAGGATGTGTTACCAGAATTCCTTCCTTTTAAGGGGAAGTACGTCTCCGTTAGAGCGGTGTGGAGGCACAATGCTCCCCAAGAAGCCGCTAGGGCCACCGTATTCTCCTCACGCCCTCACACAATGCGAGATGTCGTGATTCCACTATTGCTGCCCTTGAAGGCGGCGACCGAACCTTTACAAACAAGGTTGGGGAAATCTCCACAACAATCGGAGGCTCCCAACAACACCACGAAGCTTCAGCACAATGGAGTATGGCTTCGAGGTGACCTCAACCGTCTAGGGTGCTCAAACACCCAAGAGTAACAAGATCCGCTAGGGATAAGTGGGGGGAATCAAATATCCTGTGGTGGAAGTGTAGATCGGGCCCTTGTCACCCAATCCCAAGCAAATCAACAAGTTTGATTGGCTAGGGAGAGAGATCGGGCGAAAATGGAGCTTGGAGCAACAATGGAGCTTAGAGGTGGAAGAGGTGGTCAACTAGAGGTAGAAGACACCCCTTATATAGTCGTGGGAAAAATCCAACCGTTATCCACATGTTCAGCCCGCGACACGCGGTACTACCGCTCCAGGGGCGCGGTACTACTGTGGCCGACCATGGTACTTCCGCGACAGCAGCACAGACCGGAACTTGCCTGACTAGGGAGCAGTACTACCGCTCGCGCGGTACTACCGCTCCCCCTTGCGGTACTACCGCCAGGCAGGAAAGTCACGGCCTGGGAAGGGCGCGGATGAAATAAATTACATCCGTGCCTACTTCCGCTGAAACTGAGGTGGTACAAAAATCCGACGCGGTACTACCGCTCTCGAGGCGCGGTACTACCGTTGCGGGCGCGAATGTAAAAAATTACATCCGCGCCTACTACCGTGACGCAGCGGTACTAGGTAGGAGGGCCACAGTACTACGACTCCTGGGGAGCGGTACTACCGTGGGCCGCCGCGGTACTACCGCGCTGGACGAGCGGTACTACCGTGGGTGGCGCGGATGTAAAAAATTACATCCGCCCCTACTACCGCACCGGAGCGGCACTAGGCCTGGGAGTCGCGGTACTACGGCTCCAGAGGAGCGGTACTACCGTGACACACAGCGGTACTACCGCTTGTACTTGCGGTACTACCGCAAGTACAGCAGTAATCGTCAGATTTCCGCACAACCAAGATAACGAAGGGAAGCTCCAAAATGCAGGGAAAGGAGGGACAAGTGTACGTGTTGATTCCACCCAAACCTTTCCGACGCGGACCCCCTCTTAATTGTACGGCTCTCCTACGACTCAAATCCACCAAAGAGAAACGTAGAACAACGCCGACTTCAATAGTCTCCGAGGGGCACCGAATCGTCTCGTGCCTAGTGATGAAGTATCTGAGAAACTCAAGGCACGCGATTAGTCCGCAAAAGCATTGTCATCAATCACCAAAACACCTAAGGGATAAATATGCCCTTACACGTGCCTTGTGTAGCTCGTCCATGAGTTCATCCACGATGGGGATAGGAAATTTGTACTTGGAAATCTTGGCGTTTAGAGCATGGTAGTCGTTGCAGAAACGCCACGAACCATCGGCCTTGCGCACGAGGAGCACCAGCGCGGAGAACTGTGATGTCGAGATCCGGATGATGCCCTAGGCGAGCATGACTGCACACTGCCGCTCTAGCTCTTCCTTCTACAGCTGGGGGTAGCGGTACGACCGTACGACGACTGGAGCTGTGTCCGGCAGTAGGTGGATGCGGTGGTCGTAAGGCCGGACTGGCGGCAGGCCCTGTGGCTCATCAAAGAGGTCATTGTGCTGCTGCAACAGGCTAGCCAACAGGGGATGCTCAGCGTCGACAGCGGCCGCCGTCAACTGGGGCAGAGGAGCCGCCGGGGAGGCGCCCCCTACGCCCTCCCACCTGATGCAGCGACCCAGGCGCCAGAAAGTCATCGTCATGGCATCGAAGTCCCAGAGGATGGGACCCAGAGTCCGTAAGAAGTCGACACCGAGGATGAAGTCGATACCGACGCAGGTGACGCTGAAGTGCTCGTCGCCGATGATGATGGGGCCATGCCGAGCAATACCCTGGCAGTGGAGACGGTCACTGTTGGCCACGGTAACGCGTAGCTGCTCCCTGCCAGTCCGCTGCAACGCCAGGTGGCGCATGGTGGCCCCGGGCAGGAAGTTATGAGTGGAGCCCATATCCAGGAGTGCGAGGAACCGCTCGCCGTTGATCGTCATCGGCAGCAGCATAGTCTTCTCCGTCCAGGTGCCCGCGAGTGCATGGAGGGAGACGACGAGGGCGTTCGCCTGGGCGGCCCCTGGAGGAACCTCGTCGGCCAAGGGGGCGGCCGGGTCACCGAGCCCGGCGGCGGCATCCTCCTCGATGTAATCTGCGGCCTCCAAATAGAATAGGCGCGGGCAAACGTGGCCGGGACGTAGGGCTCGTCGCAGTTGTAGCACATCCCCTGACGACGGCGCTCGAGCTGCTCGACCGAGGTGAGTCGACGGAAAGGGCGTGTCGCGGCCGGAGCGTTGGGCGCCGCGGGGGCCTGGGCCAGACGCCCTGGCGCTGGTGGTGTCGGTGGTGGCCGGGAGGCTGTCGGACGCCTTGGGACGGTGACGCCTGCTGCATGGCCATCGTGCGGTGCTCGAAGGCGCGGGCATAATACATTGTTGTCTGGAGGTCCTGTGGTCCCCGCATCTCCATGTCCACGCGGATATGATCCGGCAGACCGCCAACGAAGAGCTCGGCCTGCTGGCGAGCCGTGACGCCGGGTGCGTGGCATGGCAGGGCCTGGAAGCGGTCGACAAAGTCCTGCACCGTAGAGGTGAAAGGTAGGCGCCCAAGCTCCGCTAGCCGGCTCCCGCGTATCGGCGGTCCGAAGCATAAGAAACAAAGCTCGCGGAAATGCTCCCATCTAGGCATGCCGCCCTCGTCCTGCTCGAGGGCGTAATACCATGTCTGTGCGGCGCCTTGGAGGTGGTAGGAGGCGATCCAGGTGCGGTCGGACGCGAGCGTGCGTTGCCCCCTGAAAAACTGGTCACACTGATTGAGCCAATTCAGGGGGTCCACGGTGCCATCGTAGATGGCGAACTCAAGCTTGGAGAAGCACGGCGGCGTCTGGCCGTGGACGACGGAGGGGTACACCTGTTGGTGCGGACCAGCGAGGATGACGAAGCCGAGTAGGTGGGCATCAGAGGGCCACCTTGGAACAGGGCCCCGTCGACGTCGGCGTAAGGGTCGGCGGAGCCCGAGGGGTCGCCAAACTGTATGGCCGAGGGCGGCGCCGGCGGGGGCAGCACATGCGGCTGGCCTGAGGCCGTCGTGTAGACCATCTCGATGGACCCGGCGCGCCAGGCCGTTAGTGTTGATGGCGATGGGGGGAACCGTACCTGGTGGATGGGCACCCCCTGAGCCGTCGTTGGGGCGCCCTGGGCCGAGGTTGCCGGCAGCGGCGGCGGCAGCAACTGCTATTGCTGCAGCGCCACGGTGGGAGCGACGGAGGGCTGTTGTTGCTGCTGCATGGTGGAGGCACCGGAGTGCGCCGCGGGCACAGGCGGGAGCGATGGGGGTCGCCGAGGGTGGAGGCTGCTGCGGCGGCGGGGCGGTGGCGAAGGGCATAGGCGGCTGCGGCCCATAGGGACTCGCGAGGAGCGTGTGGATGCCCGCGACCGCCTGGGTGAGATCCCGGAGGGCAGCCGTGGGGGTGGCGATTGGCGGCGTCCAGGCGGTGGAGGACATCGGTCCCAACAAGGATGGCGCGCCCGCCGCTGAGGTCGGCGGCGGTGTGGTGGTGGTCGGTGGCGGAAGGGTGGTGGTGGGAAGAGGTGTAGACATGACCGAGAGACAACTGATACCAAATTGATAGGAGGTGGGATTCTACCAGGCCTAGGCCCCAGGTTGTAGGGGTGGAAGGGAGGATTGCGAGGTGCTGGGCGCGTTGGCGCCGTGGTCGCGCAGCGAGGAGGAGAGGGCGTAGGGGCGGCTAGGGTTTAGGGTTCCGGCTCAGGAGCCGGGCAATAGTTATGACTTATTGCTTAATTCCAAAACGAGTCCTTACAAGTGTTTATATATTCCTCGATGAGCTAATAAAAATAAAGATAAGTTGGGCCAAGCCCCTAACTAGTTGCGCCATTGGGCCTCCACCGGCTATAAGTGACGCGGGTCATAACATCCACACTAACCTATTTCTCTCAACATGCAAGCATGCCACATCGACATTCAACCATGCATGGGTAATGTCCATCTCAACATGCAATCATGCACGTGAAGATACTGATTATATTCAATATAACTGTGCAATATTCTAATACAACAGATAATATGTATTTTAATCCAAATATTAATGTTCTGTATAACTAAATGTATAGAATATATTGCAATCAATTCCTGCAGCAACGCGAGGGCTATCATACAGTTATACTTGTGCCAGTCCCAAAACCATTTTCTTAAAAGGTCGCATTGGATGTGATTATACATCTAAAGATGGATTGACACTTGTTCCTAACTAAAAGCTCACCATTCCTATAGGGATGATCGAGTCCTGCCATGGTGATGGGTACTACTCCCTCCGTTCCCAAATATTTGTCTTTCTAGCCATCTCAAATGGACTACAACATACGGATGTATGTAGACATGTTTTAAAGTGTAGATTCACTCATTTTGCTCCGTATGTAGTCATTTGTTGAAATCTCTATAAAGACAATTATTTAGGAACGGAGGGAGTACTACTGAAGAACAGCACTGTTGTCTTTTTTTTTCAGAATGCATTGTATTATCTTAGTACATTAACTTATGCTGAGTTACACTGTAATACTTGAGGAAATTGTTTACCACTGCCTTTATTTCACTAATTGCCTCTTTTCCCCTCACCATGCTTTTCCTTGTTTATTTTTGTATCAGCTTGTTTGGCTGAAAGAATTTAAGCATATTGAGAACACGAGCAGCGCCATTGACCCTGTTACTGGTGTTGATGAAGATCTTGCTATGATGATCCGGGAGTACATCGTTCCTGGGCAGAATCTAGCTGTTGGAAAGCTTGAATATAAAAGTATCATTGAAGACAAGTTGGTCAGTGTTTACTCCCTTAGTCCCTTGTGCTTATATTCTGAACAAGTCGGGTACCAATTTTACTGTGGCTTTCTTCAGGGGATATCCTGCCTGTATGGTGATTCTGTCGTGGAGTTGATGTGGGGCCTGAAGAACTGCATCCAGTATTTAGTGCCTTCAGAAAAGGTGGAGGTGACTAAAGATGATCGCCTCCGTATGAGTAAAGGAATGAAAATTGTCCTTGAATATTATCACTTAAAAGTCGAACCAGAGATGGTTAGTACATCGCTTCCCTCCTGCTGTGCATCGCTTTCTGCTTTAGTACTCGCTGTCATATCTTGTTACACTTAGAGCCCTTAAGGTGACCAAAGTGATGCAATATTTTTTGTCTTGAGGTTTTCTCCTTCTGGTGATATATAAATGATCCTTATTTCCAGGTTAATAAGCATATTATTGAGACAGCAGGTGTTGTGCATAGTTGTGATCATTGTGTGAACAAAAATGCTAAGTCCTTGAGGGCTGCTGGTGAGCACCTAAAGAAGATTTCAAACATCGACTCTCAGAATTGGTGTTTAATTAAACTAGCGACTGCTCTCAAGATAATATGTTACCCTGGAGAGGAACTTCCTGGCATTCCTCTCGAGGTAAATTATGCTAATATTTTGTAAAATTATTCTTGGCTTGTTTCTGTGCATTTTTTTAAGAAACTTATTATTCGATTAATGGGTCAAAAGTGTTATTATCTTGCAGGTTTTCTCAGCAGAGGAGTATTCCAAGTTGATGGAGGATGGAGCTCGATACGAAGGTAAACTACTTAAGGTGGCTTGCAAGACTGTCTTCGAGGAAATGATGTGGGCCCGTCGCCTTAGGAATAGGATGTTGAGACTCTTGTCCCATTACGTGAGGGAGGCAAGAAAAGCATATGAAGCTGACCGAGCTTCGAAGAGCAGCTATTGATCCGACAAAAAGGTATTGGGTGTGTTTTTAGCAGGCATTCTGTGGCGGACGGCCTGCATCTTCAGCCCTGGGTGTTGGACATCGCCATAGGCCTGCTTTAAATCTTTCAACCTCCATGTCACTGCAAGGTTGCTTCGAATGAAGAAATATGCACTCATTTGGTTCACCTCTCCATGCTTTTATTCCTTGTTTATTTCTGTATCAGGTTGTTTGGCTGAAAGAATTTAAGCATATTGAGAACACGAGCAGCGCCATTGACCCTGTTACTGGTGTTGATGATCTTGCTATGATGATCCGGAACTTCATCGTTCCTGGGCAGAATCTAGCTGTTGGGAAGCTTGAATATAAACATATCATTGAAGACAAGTTGGTCAGTGTTTACTCCCTTAGTCCCTTGTGCTTATATTCTGAACAAGTTGGGTACCAATTTTACTGTGGCTTTCTTCAGGGAATATCCTGCCTGTATGGTGATGCTGTCATGGAGTTGATATGGGGCCTGAAGAACTGCATCCATTATTTAGTGCCATCAGAAAAGTTGGAGGTGACTAAAGATGATCGCCTCCGTATGAGTAAAGGAATGAAAATCGCTTTCTGCTTTAGTACTCGCTGTCATATCTTGTTACACTTAGAGCCCTTAAGGTGACCAAAGTGATGCAATATTTTTCCAATATTTTTGTCTTGAGGTTTTCTCCTTCTGGTGATATAGAAATGATCCTTATTTCCAGGTTAATAAGCATATTATTGAGACAGCAGGTGTTGTGCATAGTTGTGATCATTGTGTGAACAAAAATGCTAAGTCCTTGAGGGCTGCTGGTGAGCACCTAAAGAAGATTTCAAACATCGACTCTCAGAATTGGTGTCTAATTAAACTAGCGACTGCTCTCAAGATAATATGTTACCCTGGAGAGGAACTTCCTGGCATTCCTCTTGAGATAAATTATACTAATATTTTGCAAAATTATTTTTGGCCTGTTTCTGTTCATTTTTTAGGAAACTTGTTATTCAATTAATGGGTCAAAAGTGTTATTATCTTGCAGGTTTTCTCAGCAGAGAAGTATTCCAAGTTGATGGAGGATGGACCTCGATACGAAGGTAAACTACTTAAGGTGGCTTGCAAGACTGTCTTCGAGGAAATGGTGTGGGCCCATCGCCTTAGAAATAGGATGTTAAGACTCTTGGCCCATTACGTGAGGGAGGCAGGAAAAGCATATGAAGTTGACCAAGCTTCAATGAGCAGCTATTGATCCGACAAAAAGGTATTGGGTGTGTTTTTAGCAGGCGGCGTGTGGCGGACGGCCTGCATCTTCAGCCCTGGGTGTTGGACATCACCAGGGGCATGCTTTAAATCTTCAACCTCAATGTCGTTGCACCTATCCCGATTGAGATTTGGTGGGGGGTCTACCCTTGCTCATGTACACTAGCCAATCAGGGAAGGTTTAATTTTCTGGTTATGCTAGGTTACTGGAGGCTCTGGAAGCAAACATAATGTTTATGAGCACTTCTGATTTATTTCCTTGGTTTGTCTTGTTTCTTATGTGTTCAAATGCGATCCCGTTTTGAGTCTCGTTGCAAGAGATTGATGGTCCATATGTTCCTGATTTTGAGTCTTTGCTTGAAACATATATAAGTTTTTTTTTCTTGAGATTTTTCAAAGTTAGGCAGGGGGTGATCTCAAGAATCATCATTAGTCATGCCTATTTTTACAACACCGTTTATTGAACTGGAAGCAGAACACCTTATCTTATGAACAAGAGGTATAAACTGAATCCCTACGTCACGCCTGGGCCTGCCCCTGACGTGAGACTTCACTACGTCTCGCTATAAGAGAGACATAGGGGTGCCCAAGAGTCCAGTTCAGGATGGACCGCTGGCTGATAATTAACACTAAAAGTGTTGATAATTAACCATTACTGGCAGACGATCATGAGGGACATGCAGCACCCGTCACAATTTTGTCAACTGAGCTGGCATGCCTGTCACACAATCAGCCAAGAAGTGATGCCTTCTGCAACGATTTAGCATTTGAGCTGCAACCGACTAGCAAAGAAATAAGAGCTTTGGTTTCCAGTACAACAAGGAAGCACTGCAAATAATAATAGAGGTTTAGAGTTTGCATAGGATAGCTTACCTACAACAGCTAAACGCATTTAAGCATCCAAAATATTAACAACTAGGAGTTTGACAGACAATAATAGAAGCTCAAATCTGGCAAAGTTCTTCTGAGCGCGTCTTAGATCCTTGATTTTCTGCAACTAATCCATCTTCAGTTCTGCACTATTGCTCTTCCTCGATCACGGCAGTTTGCATGCAGTCCGGTAGTAGACAAACAGGAAGGCCACACTCCAGTCTTTTGTCTGGGATCCAAATTGGTGCTTGGCCTCCAAATAGTACAGTATCTCTGAAGTAGCGTGGTACCCTATCTCTGTAGTCATGTAAGAACTTATTGAATTTTTGCCTCGACGCGCGAACTAGACAGGGCAGGCTGTAGTATGGAGACATGTATGTAGCAGTGCTAACCCCAATCTCACAACAGACGGCAATGACATGAGAGCAAGGCTTGTGAAGTACCTGCGGCTTGCTGCATGAACAGGTGGCAAGTTTTACGATTGTGGATCCTTCCAACTTATTCATACTGAGGTTATAGTCCGTCTTCAGGTGAACAGTCACCTCCCTCTTCCTTCCCTTAACTGTAAATTTTTGATCCACTACATTACCGAGATAACCTTTTTCATTGGTGTACCTATACATAAGTTTGTGCGTCTCGGATTTCTGCATCTCGGAGGTCATGTCAACCTGAACACGTTCAGGGAAGTTAGTTGATGGGTTGCCGATTGCTTTGTTTGCTGCAACACTTGTGTTTTTGAAGTACTCTACCAAGCGCAGGAATGTCACCTCCACTATCGCACTGAGCGGAAGGCATGTTATCCCTTTCAATACATGGTCGTTCTTATATACATCAGCTATATCACTGCCCATGATGCCATACCTTGCTCCATTTTGATCATATGCCAGTGACCACTTCTCCTTTGGTTTCATACTGATCCAGTTAGAGAACTTTGTTATCTTTCTGTCTCCTTCCTTCACATACCCCACTGAATCATGTTGGTTGCATGGGCTTTGCACCTCAAGTTCCGCCATTTCATGCTCGACTGATTCCTGCTGCATTTCCCCACTAGCACCATGTTCTTTCTCCGCCATATATGTGGACGTCAACTCATCAAGCTCCTTCCAGATTTTACCAAATTTATGGCGTCGCTTTTGCTGGCAAAGTTTCTTGAACATCATCACAAGCTTCTTGTCGCCAAAATACGAAAAGAAGTTTTCAGCAAGGTCTTCCATGCACCACCGGCTTTCTGCTCTACACCATTGTCGCTCACAGGAATTCAGAAAGTCCTCCACAGCATCAATCAACTCCTTTTTGTAGTCGTGTATAATGCACACATCAGATTGATGCACCACTGCTCGCTCCAAATTCCTAAGAAACCACAACCAGCTTTCCTTGGTCTCGCCCTCGACGACAGCACATGCTACTGGAATGGAGAAATCATTAGCATCTAATGCTACAGCAGTCAACAGCATCCCTTGATATTTCCCGCATAGTGGTGTGGCCTTGATGCATAGCACAGGGCGACAGGTACGAAAGGCCTGTAAGCACTGTCCAAATGCCCAAAACATACGCTGGAGGACTCGGAAATCTTTACACCCTGCAACCTCTGCATCCTTGATGTCAACAAAACTACCAGGGTTTTTACGTGCTATATCCTTAAGTAACCTCGGGGCAAAGTTGTGTGAATCATAAAATGTACCAAATTTCCTCTCCAAAGCAAACTGTTTTGCTCTCCACGCCTCACCAGGACTAATCTGCTTACCAAACTGACCAGTGAGATAATCTCCAATTTCCTTTGCTGTCATTGTCAAGTCTTCCACGAGGGCACCAAAGCAGAAGCCACTTGTCAGGCTTTTTGTCCCAGGCAACACAACCGTCGCCAGTTGATAATAATCATCATTTACAACTTTGAGCAGAATGTCATAATGCTCTATCTCAGAAGATTGCACATACAACATGAACTTCTGCGTCACATTTCTTTTTCTCTTCAATTTATTGGCAAATGAACTCCAACACTTGTCAGTCTTAAAGTAATGTATGTCCCATGGGCAGTACTCCAAATAACTGTCCACTTCAGAGGAGTCGTCGTAGGAGTCACTTTTGTGTTGTTTGAGAAACCCCTTAATAGAGATCTTGTGTTTCTGGATGGAGCCGGAACAACTTGAAGATCCAGAGCTGTAGATCCACCAATGACATCGACTGCGGCTGCAGCGGTAGCTCGCCGATGACATGTGCACAGTTGTTCTCTACAAAAGTGTCTAACGAATCTTCAACTAAATCATCGCCCTGAACGCTGTCAAACATTTCTCTAAGTCCATAGTACACATGCATCTGAATCGGTTCTTCAACCTACAGTACCAAAGATGGAATGCATTCAGACGCATCAAACTAGTACAAAGCAAGATTATTTCGCAAACAAAAACACATATCAGACACACACAAAAACACATCAAGCTAGATTGCCGATGGGAGGGGGCTGGTGGGTACAGTGAAAGCTACAGACCTGCGGTATGCGAGTCTTCCTGGCGGCCTTCGCTGTCGCCGTCGTCGGGGCCTTCCTCTTCCTCGCGCCGGCGGCGGTACCCTGCGAAATCAGAACACGCAGATTTCAACAAAATGGGTGGGGCGAATCCATCGAGGGGTAACGAATCTTCAACAAAATGGAGGGCGGCGACGAGAGTGTACCGGGCTACCGGCTGGGGGGCGGGGGGAGCGCCGGGGCCAACTATGGAGGGACCTCCAGTGGCGACGACGCGTGGTTCCTCCATCGTCGGCTTCGTCGGAGCAGGGTTGCCGCCGTCGGTGCCGAGGTCGGAGTAGGTTTCCGTCTTTTTTTGTGCGCGCATTTGGGGAACAGAAAGAGAGTTTTCCCTCGCTTCTGCGGCTTTTCCCTCCATTTTTCTTGTTGATGGGCCGCTCGCGGTTGTGCCTTAGGCTGCATTTCCATTTGCTGTTGGGCTTTCATCCCCACTGAGAAACAAAAGAAATCCGCTCTCCTCAAGAAAACTCGTAAGAAATAGGAGAAAAGTAAGGTGATGAAAACTATGTTCTTCCAGGCAAAAAAAGTGATGAAAACCATGTTACAGTGGAACGCAAGTAAAAAAAAAAGAAGTTCAAAAATCAAAATCATTTGGGAGTTTCAATTTTTTCCAGCCATGAACATTGTTGAGGACATCGTTAATTGGTAGCTGTTCGGTTGGCTGGCGAGTAGGGGATTAATAGGCTAATCAACAAGTTAATCCATTAATCGAATGATTATCAGTTTATCAATTACCCGGTGACCCTACGAGTACGGATTAATCAGCAAGTTAACTAGTTAATCGGATGAATTCTTGAACAGGGGCAATGAATAGTGAGAAAAAGTACAACACCACTATTCTTGCAAAAAAAAAATCTTTCAAGGTTCTCAAATGAATATGGGTTTTACTCTTAAATTTCTCCTTGATACAAAATTGAATAAGATTGACTTAGGAAAAAACTAGAACTTCAACTAATTGGAACTGAAGGAGTATAATGGAAGATCCTTGGTGTCCTAATATAATCATGCAATCCAAGACACCACTTTAACAAAAACGGTGGATTTTCCTGCCCCTAAAATATGTTATTTATTTTCCTGTCATTGTCATGGATACAAAATTCCAAATACCCCGCAAACACATATCCTCCTGAGCAAGGGTACGATGTGCACTACCTTAAAAAAAAGGGTACAACTCCACTGCGCAAAAGCCTACTAGTTATCTTTAGTTCTCAAGGAAGTCATCGCTGATGTTAAAACAGTTGAAGAGTGCTCGCAATACATAAAAAAAGTGCTAGCAGCAAAATGAAATTAACGTTTTCTTTCGAGAAAAGAGGGATACCACCCCGGGGCTCTGCATTCATTGTAAATATGGGCATGGGTGGCCCGGCCCGATAGGCCCGACCTGACGCCCGATGTCTGGGCTGGGCTCGGGCCTCACTTTCCAGCCCGAAGTCCAAAAAATGCCCATCAAAACACGATTTTTGAAGTTTTTTATATAAATATAGGCATAGTATTCGAAAATGTCAAACGGAGACCGAGCTCCATGGAGGCCTTTATTTGAAAACTTCAAAATTCAAACTTTTCAGTTCAAAAAATTCTGAAAATAAATACACATATACCTAGATACATAATGTATATGTGTGCAAAATTTTAGGTCGAAATAGAATAAAATGTGAGCTACACAAAGAAGACAAATCTAGGTTTTTTTAGCATATATACTGTTCATCTTTAAAGTCCATGATTTTGTTTTTTTGTGCAGCTCGCAATTCATGGCATTTCATCCTGAAATTTTTCACACATACACTTTACATCCTTGCATACATGTGTAATTTTGTTCAGGATTTTTTAAACTTAAACTTAAATTTACATCGTTGCATACATCCTTGCATAAATGCCCGAGTATTATAGTATTAATCCCCGAAAATAGTTATTTTATTATTTAAAATACAAAAAGTAGTCATTTTCCGGACTGCGGACCAGGCTCGGGCCTTGCTTTCCAGCCAGCAGCCCAAAAAGCCCGGCAAAACTTGATTTTCATGTCTTTTTATATAAATACAAGCATAGTATTAGAGTATTAATCCCTGGAAATAGTTATTTTTATTATTTTAAATACGAAAAGTAGTCATTTCCCAGGATACAGGCCTGGCATGGGCTTGGGATTTTGGGGTCGGGCTTTTAGAAACCCGTCCTGGCCCGGAAATGCCCAGGTCTTATTCATGGACGCATGCAACCATCAAACACGAGTTAAATAACATCAAAGTCATTCAACTCCATGCTATTTACCCATTTTTCCATGGTGAAAGTGATTTTGTTCATTCAGCGGACATGGTTATTTGAACTCAAGAATAGTTGGCCTATTTGTTAGTTAATTATTAAACGACTTAGGTAGTTAGATGAAGTTAATAAAAGAGTTAATTACACTTTTGATACATAAACTTAAAAATGACACAAATGGCCCTGCAACTTGTGCTTCGGGTACGTTTCAGTACATTTCCATCATTGCCATTAACTCTTCGTTAAACACTACACCCCAGCTGGCCCATCCTAAATACCTGCATATGTGTCCTACGTGTTAGTAGCAAAGAAAGAAATAAAAAATAAAACTAAACACGCCCAGTAAGATTCAAACTCCCGATGTCACACCATAGGCACGAAGCGTTATACGAGAAAAATAATTGATTTGAAGGTACTACACACTGCAAGGGAATTTGAAAATGGTTTTCTTTTCTCGATATTGGTTTTTTGCGGGAAGGACCGAGAACCCAGTTTTTGGAAAATCTTGCAATGTTTGGTATTTTTTCATTCAAAAATTTTAAACAGATTTTCAATTCAAAGATTATAAGTTTATGTACGATGGAGCATCAACGTATTCTTCTGGTTTGCATCAACAAATTTTTTGGGTTTTTGGATTCAAGGAGAAATGTTCCTTTATGAACTCTGATGTGCTTTTGTCTTTCTTGTTTTCTTTCCTATGAGAGCGTTTTCCAAATTTGTGGTTACAAGATGCCCCTTTGTCCATATCAAGCCTACTGGTTAAGGGTTGTAACACTATTTTCTTACTCCCTCTGTTTCTTTATATTAGGTGTGTTTGTTTTTTTATAAAATTTCATAATGTAAGGTGCATTTGTTTTAATTCCTCGTAATTTCGTTCTTGGCCCTCCAGGATTTATTTTTTATCTTTCACTATCTCTTTTTGTAGAGAAAAAAAGGGAAATTATCTCTCTCCCGATTACATGTATGTCTTACATAAAGGAGTGGAGGGAGTAATTAATAAGCTCCCAATCTTTGCAAGAAAAAAGGGTTTTCCTTTTGTGTTTTTCAATAAACATTCCATCTTTATTCAGAATGAATAAACACTCAACTTTTTTAGTGGATAAAACACTAACCTTTTTTTTGCATGGTACTAACCTTTTTTTTAGAATCCAATAAAAACACTAGCCTAATCAAGAAAAATGTTGACCTACTATACGGGGCCCTTGAAGAAAAGCAGAGGCCAGAGCCCAACTGAAAATAATCACAAGCCTAGAGCCAGTGGGCAGTGGCCCATCCTGAAAGGAAGAAAATGGAGGGAAGACTCAGAAATGGAGGGAAAATTCTTCACTTCGCCCCCAAGCGCCACCAGCCGCTGTCCAAGCTTTTTTTAGAACGAAGGCTCGCGAAGAGCCCGGCTTTGAATTAACAAAGCCATCAACCGGCCAGGATTACAAACTCTGGAGAACAACCTCGACACAAACCAGAAAAAAGAAAACACGGCAAGATACAATGGTGCCGGGAGCAGCTCACATGCCAGACATACAACAAACTGAAAAAAATCTACATGAAGCACCAAGCTTGAAGATGACAAGGCCTCTTGCACGCGCGAAGCCTAGGAGAAGGGGGATGTCGGCGAAGGAGAGGAAGATCAAATGACCGAGAGAGGCAGCCATTGCCGCAACACCTGGGACCAGCCGGGAAACACCACCATCCAGATCCATCGTCGAAAGAGGCCCCTGCCTCCTCGCCTGGCTTGAAAGGCGCCGATCCGTCGACAATGAACACGTTCACCCTAGAACCTGAATGAGTGGCACCGATGGCATCCACATTGTTGGGACTAGGCAAACGCGACCTGTCGTCGACTTCTCACCTAGAGCATAGCATCACCGAAAACCAAAGACTCGGGCAATTCAAGAGGAGAGCTGCCAGGATGAACTACGGAGCAGCAGCCAGGGACATAGCCTGAACCAGGGGGACTACCACCGCTGGAGTTACTGCTGCCGCCGACACCCACCACACACATCACAGCGAAGACCAAATTCCCACCTTGCTCCCAAAGCAGCGCCTTCAAGAAGGATACGGCGCCAAGGGCGTCGCCGCCGCCCAACAGCATTGGGGTTTTCACCCGGGAGTACAAGGGGGAGGGGGTGGGGAAGGTATACCTGACCAGCGCCTCCAAGAAGATGCGCGGCGCCCGCGGGCGTCGCCGCCGTCACAGCCAAAGGACGGCTAGGGATTTCTCCTGGCAATCTTCCGGTCCCCACTCCCACCCAGCGAAGAACCGGCGGCCAAGACGGAGCCGGCCAGATCTGGGGGGAGGACTTGCGAATCCGCCGTAGAGGGTGGAAGGTGGCCAGATCTGAAGCCGCGGAGCCGAAGCCGCCGCCGCCACGCCCTGGCTCGCATCCATCGGGTACCTCGCCGTCCACACGGCCGAGGGGCACCGGCCCGCACCTGCGCCACCATGCGCCGAGGATCCGGTGGCGCCAATCCAGCCGGGGCCGCCGCCCCAGGTCCCGAGGCCCCCCGCGAGAGATGTAGGGCAGCAGGAGAGGCCCCGCCGCCACCTTCATCAGCAGCGCCCCGGGCGAAGCCGGCGGCTGCCTCAGGCGGCGGCGAGGGGAGGGTTGGAGGGGGAGGAGACGGTGGCGGCGGGCTAGGTTATCGGCCCTCGAGTCGCCCGTGAGGGCGACGCGAGGGAGAGGGGGGGGGGGAGTGCTCGCCGCTGTCCAAGCTCGAAACCACCGCGGACGGAAGACTGCTCCGACGACGAAGCCGTCGATGGCGGCGGAGGAAACCCATGCGTCCGCCTCTGCCCCATCCCCTGCGGGAGCTCACGCACCCCCCCCCCCCCCCCCCCCCCCCCCAGCCTCGTACGTCTGTTCTCCTGACCGTCCTCCGCTGCTCCGCGTAACAATCGGTCCATTCGCCGCCGCCCCTTTTGCTGAAGTTTGTGTGTCCTGAGCTCGCAGGGAGCCGCTGCCGGCGTGAGGAAGCGGAAGCCCCCAGCGGCCGCGGCGCGGAAACCTCGGAAACAGCAGGTTTGTACTGTAGCAATACCCTAGCACCGCAATCTTGCATGCTTTGTTTGATTCTTCTGAAGTTGTTGCATCTCTGTCGTGGCATTGTTTGGTGTAGGCTCAAGAACCTATTCAGAGATCTCTGTATACTACGGACGAACAGAAGATTTTTTTTTTTTAGAAACGGAGGCAAAAGCTTTGCCTCATCCTTTAAATAAGAGAGAATAGAGTTTGTTACAAATCACCCACGACACCACATGGATTATTACTCTCGCGATATGAAAGAACATAATTTTTTTGCACGGGCGGTGACCCAAAGGTTGGCCTCGGTCGTGATGGTGTTAAGCAAGATAGTCGGTGGAGCGCTTTTAAACCTAAACACTCTTGCATTTCGCTCATTCCAAATTGTCCATGACACAAGCATGGTGAGGGAGGCTTTGGCTTGACGGTTTGGCGTGCCGGCGTCACAAGTGCTTGTCCACCAAGCGTTGACGGAGTCCAACAAGTGCCATGAAGAGGTGTCCAACTCGAAGATGTGAAATTTTTCAATGACCAACGCCCACAGCCTTAGAGTATAGCGGCACTTGAAGAATAGGTGTGACCCGCTTTCTTGCACCCTCTTGCAAAGTGGACACAAACCACAATTTGGCCATCCTCTCTTGGCTAATCTGTCTGCGGTCCAAATTCTATCTTGAAGTGCCAACCAAGCAAAGAACTTTACTTTGGGGGGACCCCAGACCTTCCAAACCATTTGGTCCATGGGTGAAAACACCATCCCTATGAATTGCGCCTTATATGCCGAGGCCGCCGAGTAGTGCCCACTAGTCGTGTGTTTCCATAAAATGTCGTCCTCGGCGAGCGCATCAAGATGCACCTCATCCAATAGCATCCAAAGGGTGAAAAATTGTGTGATGAACTCAACGGAAATAACGGTTGGAGGCTTGATCTTGAGCATCCATGCGTTGTGCTTGATGGCCTCGCGCACTTTCCACTTCTTTCGCGAGGAGACTTCGAATATTAATGGTGCAATGTTCTTTGGCTTGCGCCCAAGAAGCCAAGGTGATTCCCAAAAAGGTGTCTTCGCACCATTGCCCACGGTGATAGTGGTTGACGCATAGAAAAAGTTGAGGTCCTCCTCATTGCACGGGTTGCCCATCCCGACCCACAACTTGGTGGGCTCCTTCCATTCATACCAAGGCCACCGCAGCCGCAGAGCACGCGCGAACTTTTCCATGTTGAGTACCCCAAGCCCCCCATACTCAAGTGGCCTACAGACAATTTCCCAATTCACCTTGCATTTCGCCCCCGTCGTCTTGTCCGAGCCGGACCATAGGAAAGCTCTCTCAAGCTGGTTGACTTTGAGGAGGATACTTGGTGGGATGATCAACGGTGTGATGAAGTAGATCACTTGGGAAGTGAGAACAGACTTGACAAGGGCCGTGCGCCCAATGGTGGTGATGTTTTGACCCTCATACGTTGTCAACTTGGATGCAACCTTGTCCACAAGAAATTGAAGATCCACCAACCTTAGCTTCCAAACAGAGAGGGGGAGCCCCAAGTACCTCAAGGGGAAAGAAGCCCTAGTTGCCGGCAGATTTTGAGTGATATGATCCAAGTCAAGATTATTGCAACGAATGGGCACCATCGAACTCTTATGAAAGTTGGTGCAAAGTCCCGTGACCTCGCCAAATCCTCTCAAAATATTAGCAAGATTGTCAACATCCTTTTTGATCGGAGCCAGGAAGATGGCCGCATCATCCGCATAAAGGGAGGTTCGCATCATGGAACCCCTACCCCGAATTTTGTGGAGGAGCCCCTTTCGCGTAGCCACATCAAGGATTCTTTGGAGCGGGTCAATGGCGATGACGAACAGAAGCGGGGAGATGGGGTCCCCTTGCCGGAAACCACGACCATGCTTGATTGGGTTGCCGGCAATGCCATTGAGGATAATCCTCGATGATGAAGAACTAAGAAGCGCCGTGATCCAATCCCTAAACTTGCTTGGGAAACCTCGCCGCTGGAGAAGGCCCAGTATATATTCCCATTTGACTGAGTCGAATGCCTTGCGAATATCTAATTTGAAAAGGAGGGATGGGGTCTTGCTCTTGTGCAGGCGTCGTGCAAGATTGCGAACATACATGAAGTTATCATGAATACTTCTCGTTTTGATGAAGGCGCTTTGGGCATTGGAGATGAGGTCCGTCATGTGCGGAGTGAGCCGAGTGGAGAGCACCTTTGCAATAATCTTGGCGATCGCATGGATGAGACTAATAGGCCTATAGTCTGCAATCCCCTCTGCCCCATCCTTTTTTGGCAAGAGCACCACATTCGCAGAGTTGAGCCAGTGGAGGTTCGAAGTGTGGAGGGAGTCGAAACGAGCAATGGCCCTCATGAGGTCGTGCTTGACAGTGCCCCAACACTTTTTGAAGAATAGGCCCGTGAAGATTTCAATTGCGTGACATGTGCGACGAGCGTGAACCGGAATGGTATATGGACTACTCACTACTGCCCTTGGGATACCCACCACTTTATAACTGGGGAAATGCAACATGAGTCAGTTGAGCATGATAAGGCAGAGCTTGAGGGGCAAAGCAAAAGAAAGATCGTGCAAATGGAAGCAAAAGAAAGATAGCAAAGTTCTCTGACTGGATCGGTCTGAAACCAAAGGAGAAGTAGTCACTGATGCATGGTAGAAATGGAGCAAGGTATGGCATCATGGGCGTCGATATAGCTGATGCATATAAGAATGACCCTATGTTGAAAGGGATAACATGCCTTCCCCTAAGTGCGACAGTGGAGGTGACTTTCCTGCGCCTTGTGGAGTACTTTAAAAACACAAGTGCTGCAGCAAACAAAGCAATCGGCAACCCATCAATTAACTTGCCTGAACGTGTCCAGGATAGCATGAACATCGAAATGCAGAAATCCGAGATGCATCAATTGATGTACACATACTCTGATGATAGAAATGTTCTTGGGGGTGAAGTGGACCTGAAATTCACGGTTAAAGCGAGGAAGAGACAGGTGACCGTTCACCTGAAGTCAGAACATACCTTCAGCATAGACGAGTCTAAAGGGACCGCGGTTCGAAAAACTATGACTTGTTCATGCAACAAGCCACAACTGCTTCACAAACCCTGCTCCCATTTCATTACGGTCTGTCGCCAGATCGGGGTTAACACCGTTGAATACATGTCCCCATACTACAGCCTGCCCTGTCTTGTTAGCACCTGGAGGCAAAAATTCAATACGGTCTCACATGACTACAGATATATTATGCCATCTGAGTGTGAAACACCAACTTTGATCCCAGACAAAAGACTGGAGTGTGGTCTTCCAGTTTGTGTGCTGACGGACTGCGTATAAACTGCCATGGTCGAGGAAGAGCAACTGTGCAGAACTGAAGATGGGTCAGTTGCAGACAATCAAGGATCCAAGACACACTCAGAAGTACCTGGCCAAATTTGAGCTTCTATTATTATCTGTCAAAATCCAAGTACTTCGTATTTTGGACTCCTAGTATGCATTAGCCGTTCTATACTTAAGCTATCCTATGCAAACTCTGAACCTCTATTTAAGCTATCCTTCTTTTCTAGTCAGATATAGTTTGATCTATGAATTTCTTGCTTTGTTTACATTTTCTTGAATCTCTTTTATGCTCAAACGCTAAATCACTCCACTAGATTCCAATGATTCAAGTCTAACAAACAACCATGAAATAGTACCAGCAGCAGTTGAGGTTTCAGTTCTGAGCACGCACCTGTTCATGGAACAAGCCGCGGCTGCTTCACAGCAGAGCTAGCTATGGGAGAAGCAACGTAATTAACCACCTTGTTCTCTGAAATGTAGATAAACAGTGGACTACTGGAAGGCTTTAACATAGGATCCTGCTGCTGATAGATATGTTTGGGGCATGACAGTGAACAGGAAAAAATTCAAGGCGCCTGAGAATGTAAGACTACAGTTGCACATTATTCAAATGAAAAGCTAATATGATCTGAGAAAAGCATAGCTGCATAATGCAAACCTTTCTCACATTCTTGACAACTAGACTGCAGTTTCTTAAACCAAAAAATCTTCTAACTAATAATAACAGTCCAAACATGGTTATGTGCATCACCATTCAGCACACACTTTTCTGAATAGAGCAACCGAGTGTTTCAAGAAGCCATAGAAATATAAAAAAAACATTTATACAGAAAGTTACTCAAATGCTCTGCCCAAATTCAGGCCAACAAATTTTCATTCATATCTGAAATTTTTATTACAACATGAGTCGTTACTCGGTATGCCACCTTTTTCACGTTCTTGACTATTAGATTGCTGTATCTCAAACCAAAAAATCTTCTAACCAGTAACTGTCCCAAACATGGTTATGTGCATCGCCACTCAAATGATCCGACTAGAGCAGCAGAATGCTTTAAGAAGCCACAGAAGTATACAAGAATAAATAGATACGAAAAGATTACTCAAATGCTGTGCAAAATTCAGGCCAACAATTTTCTCATTCATATCCAAAATTGATTACAGTATGACTTGATAGTCGGTACATCAAGGGCTTGCTTAGCTCAAAGCTTCACCCACACATACACACAAGAGTTCACTAACCAATGTTACTCTTCGGAAACTGCAACTTTAACTCACTAAGATGCCAATGCCTAAGAATCCAATTCAGCCAAGATTAATTTTACAGGAGAGTCAGCATAGTCTCCAAACGCTAGGCAGCTCACATGATTACGTGTGTATCGACAAGTTCAATTCTACTCCTTTTTCCTGCTACAAGCCGGGTAGCAAACGGGCGTTTTGGATTTTGCGGCGAGTGCGTTTTACGCTCTGTCTCGTGCCTGAATTGCAGTACATGAGTTTCCTTTTAGGCTCATCTGCTTTACTTTGATTTATTGAAAATGCCCTTTATTTACTTAAACCCTTAACTTAGGACCAGGTATGGATGCAGTGGTAACTATGTCGTACACATCTTAACAAGGTTTTTGCTGCCTAGCTAGATGGAGACTCTGCTGACACTCTTGTAAAATTACTAATGACTGAAAGGAATTCAAAGAACACTAGAAATCTTGGTGGTTAAGTGCAGAACCTAGAGATGCAAAGATTAAATGAAACTCATGTGTGCATGGTTTAGGAAGCAACTAAAAGACTAGGGAAGGCGTAATACCACTGGACGCACCCAAGGAATTGGTTGCTTCATTGGTGCTGCAGCGGTGACACGGATTTGCTTCGGAACCTTGCAGCTGAGCTCCCCCATCCCTCTTCTTGCACGCAGAGTTGAAGCTGGAGCCGTCTTCTTCACACCGGGCGCAGCAGCAGTGACAGGCAATGGTGTTGAGCCGACGAAAGAGCGAGCCTTGGAAGCGACGGGACGAGAGACCTTCTTCACGGGCGCAACAGCAGTGGCAGGCAGGCAGAGTGGAGCCTTGAAAGCCGGGCGCTTGCGGTGGTGGCAAGCGGACTCCTCGTCTTCAGCCATCTGGTGTCCACGGGCACGGATAGCGCACCGGGCATCCACGGGGTCACCACCAGCAGCACCCGGCAAGGTGGTGGCAAGCCCAGGGCGCGCGGCGGAGGCGTTATCAGAGGCACGGAAGGCGCTGGACACCGCAGGCGCCGGGCTGCGTTCTCCATGGTTGACACCCTTGAGGTGGTGAACAAGTGGGCACCAGGCACGGACGGGATTAGCACGGGCCGCCTTGACAGGAGCATCGACGTCAGATGCGGCCGTGGCGGCGTGGCGTTGGGGACGCCCTCCATGGTCGACGCCGTAGCGGCGGAGTTCTTGGGCGGCTGCAGCGGCCTCCTTGGCGAGGCCGTCTTCCTGGAGACGGCGCTGGAAGTCGGCGTCCCAGCGGGCGAGGGACTCCCGGGACTCACCGGTGGCCTTGGCAAGGTTGTGCTTGGTCCAGTACTGGAGCACCCTCTCGAGGACGCGCGAGGGCACCCGCGTCTCCAGCGGGAGGGCTTGGGCGGCGGCCGGGCGATAGTCCCACGCCGGAGCGACGAGCACCTTGCCGTCGGAGCTACGGAGCTGGAGCACCTTCGCCGCCATCGATACCGCGTCTTGGATTGGATCTGGGGATCGGGGAGGGAGGCGAACGAATCGAGTTGGAGCCGCTGCTCCCACCGCGGCCGCCCCCTTTTATTTACCGGAGAGCTCCCAATTCTTGCCGGACGCGGATTAACAGCTGTCGCCGGCTGAATTGGAACTGAAGTCGAACTCAGCTGCGGCAATCTTACGCGATGGCTCGTGGCTTCCGGGGAGCAAGCCCTTGGCCGTGTACCACCCGAGCGGGGCAGGCGACGTCCCCGCGCTGGCCCGGGCGACGTTCGGGTCGGCGCGCGTCCACGGCCATTCCGCCAGCGGTCAGCTCGGCGGCGTCCTGGAGATCTTCGGTGGCGTCTCCGGCCGGTTGATGCACGACGATCTCCTGCTTCACTGGGGCATGGAGGAGCGGCTCAGCAGCCAGCCTTGGTTTCTTGGCGCTCTGCTGGTCGCCCCTCCGCATCGCCGCCTGCGAGCCCTGCGAACCAGCATCCTCCCCCTTCACCCCTGTCTCTCTCCGGTGTTCGGTGTTCGGTGTCTCTGAAGTTGCCTCTGGAGTTGCAACTGGTTCAGTGAGCGGCACACGGTAAAAGAAGCAACTGGTCTCCTGCTTCACAATCTTTTTCTTTTTTAGGATCACTGCTTCACAATCTAAAACAATACATTTACACTACTGTGCTTATTTTGGATGGTTAGGGCATACCATCATAAGGGTAAATTTTTTGGTTTACTCTCTTACGGCGAACCTAGCCGATCCCCTAAAAACATTAATGGAGTATAATTTTTTTCTTCAACTCTATTCCTCCCAAGATTTCCGTAAATCTACTTCATCGTGCGGCGGTCGAGTAAAACTTCCTCTTGCCCTCCCGCGCCGCACGGTCTCCCGCCCCCGCTACCGCCGTCAATGACCTCCGAGCCGACCAGAATGGATAGCCAACCCCCCTTCCCCCGCTCACCCTGCCGGCCACCGGCACCGACTTTTCGCCGCCGGTGCCGAAAAAAAGCTTGGGGATGACTGAGGGAGTCCTGGATTCGGGGGTCCTCAAGTGTCCGACCCAGAAGTATGGGCCGAGTTGGATGGGTCGTACAGGATCAAGCTGAAGATTATCCTCCGTGTCCAGATGGGACTTCTCAATACGTAGACGGCAAGATTAGAGTCCGGAAGCTTCCTTCCCTGATGAACCGACCTTGTACAAACCCTAGGCCCCTCTAGTGTGTATATAAACTAGAGGGGTTGGTCTGCAGAGCTTATCTTCTTCACCGTCATTGGGATACTCATAGGCTAGACATCTAGGGTTTAGCCATTACGATCTCGAGGTAGATCAACTCTTGTAATCTTCATACTCGTCGAATATAATCAAGCAGGAGTAGGGTTTTACCTTCCTTAAGAGGGCCCGAACCTGGGTAAACACTGTGTCCCCTGGCTTCCTGTTACCATTGATCCTTAGACGCACAGCTTGGGCCCCATACCCGAGATCTGCCGGTTTTGACACCGACGTTGGTGCTTTCATTGAGAGCTCTGTCGTGTTGTCTGCAAAAGGCGGTCTATGGCTGGCCTAGTCGTCAACTACAATATCACTTCTGGAAGGTGCCTATCTTCGGGGCAGACCCTCTAGTTCGGCGGTTTCACCATAAGGGCCCGCGCGGCCGTCGAGTCCGCAACTCCCCCATGGTCGCCAGACACCGTCCCCGCATTGGCCCTAAGTACTCCGAAAAATTGGATCTGGCGGATGTTTCGTCTTTAAATGAACTGCTGGACCGCATCACTGCCCTGGGGGTCTCAACGGACTATGATCAGATCGGGCTCAAGCCCGACCAGAAGGAAATTAATCACCCGCCGATCACCCACTTCGTAGCGGTCGTTGAGGAACCGGCCACAGACGCTTCCCTCCCCATATTGAAAACCAAGCATGTTCGGGTCTCCAAATCCCCTGAGCCGGATACTCTCCCTTCGGACGGGACCTTACGCACTCCAGACTCTAGTTCAAGTTTAGGATTGCTGGAGCCCTTGCGCTTAACCGAACCCGAACCGGCCGCCTCGAAAACAATTCTAGCTTCGAACACAGATGTGGGACAGGATCCAAAATTAAATCCACCCACCCACCACAATATATACTCTCCAAGCAACTCAGGTCCTCCAGATATATATGACTTGATGTATGTGCGGCAGCAGCCTCAGAAAACGGTCCACCACTTTTGGGCCAAATTCCTGCTTGTCAAAAACAGGATCAAAGACTACTCGGACGATGGCATAGTTTAGGTTTTCCACCGTAATTGCACCAACGAGGGAATATTGAATGCCCTCGACCGTCGCCACATACAGAGTTTCACGGAATTATCACACGTAGCACAAAAGTACTATGCGATGGAAAGCACATGGAGGGCCCAGAATACTCAGCTAGAGCCCGCTGCCATGAAGCAGTGTGCACCTGGGGCAAACGGATACATTCTAGCCGGTCACCCGACCACCAGTCTATGAGCAGGAAAAATAAACCCCTCACAGGACACAAGTCCATTCTTGACGAACTGCTGGAGAAGCCCTGCCCGATTCACGCCACTCGGCACAAAGTCCCAACCCATAGCCTCCGAGCATGTTGGGTACTCCGGCAAGTAGCAAAAAGTGGAGAGGCCATCCTCACCACAACTCCAGAAAATACTCTCCGGAGAGGGACAACTTTAATGTCCTAACAGTCTTCAATACCTTCTCTTTGAACAATCAACGTAAACGGGCACTCCGCGACCTCGCCAAAGTCCACCAAGTTACCGCACTGAGCCCATGGAACGACACGGCAATAACCTTTACGGCCGACGACGAACCAAAGGCTCGGTCAGTCCGAGCACTCGCTGCCTTAGTACTAAACCCCATCGTTGATGGTTTTCGGCTTACTAAAGTGCTCATGGACGGTGGCGGTGGACTTAACCTCATTTACGAGGACACGCTCGACAAAATGCAGATGGAAAGATCACGCATCGAGCAAAGCAATACCACCTTTTGAGGTATTATCCCAAGTCGAGAAGCACACTACTCAGGAAAAACTAAACTGGATGTGGTGTTCGGCACGCCTGAGAACTATAGATCCGAAGATTTGCTCTTTCATGTGGTCCCCTTCAATAGTGGGTATGACACCATCCTCGGCTGGGACGCTTTCTCATGCTTTCAAGCTATAGCCCGAAAAAGCCCTCCATGCCGAAATCAAAACTGCGTCCTTGGCCCTCGAGGCACTATCCGAAGCCCTAGCGGCGGAGGAATTAACCACCCTACGGTCCATGATGGATAGGGACGATGTGATCCTCGATAAGAGATCTAAATCCACCTCTTTCAAGCCAGCCGAGGAAATAGTCAAATTCCAAGTGCACCCGGTGAACCCTAACAAAACAACATCTATCGGAGCATAGCTGGATCCGGCAGTGGATGCCGCCTATGCACATTCCTGCGAGAAAATTGGGATATCTTTGCCTGGCACCCTTCAGACATGCCTGGCATCCCACGAAGACTGGCGAACACAATCTTAATGTAATCAAGGGATTCAAACCCGTGAAGCAGACACTACGACAATTCTCCGAACCCAAGCGTCAAGCCATGGGAGAAGAGCTAGCCAAGTTCTTAGAGGCTGGGTTTATTAGGGAAATTAAACATCCGAATTGGTTAGCCAACCTGGTTATGGTATTCCCTCCGTCCGAAAATACTTGTCGCAGAAATGGACATAAATGAATGCATCTAAAACTAAAATACGTCTAGATACATCCATTCCTCCGACAAGTATTTCCGGACGGAGGGAGTACCAAAGAAAGACAAATTCTAGCGCCTGTGTGTCGATTTCAAGGACCTCAACAAGGCTTTCCCCAAAGACCCCTTCACATTGCCTCGCATTGACCAAATTATCGACGCAACTACAGGCCACGACTCTTTGTGTTTCCTCGACGCCTACTCCGGATACCATCACATTAAGATAAAGGAATCGGACCAGGCTACAACCGCGTTCATCACCCCGTATGGTCCCTTCTACTTCAACACTATGCCCTTCGGACTCAAAAGCGCTGGGGCTACCTACCAGCGCATGATTCAAACCTGCCTGAAAAAGCAAAAAATAGGCAAAACGGTCGAAGCATATGTGGACGACATGGTCATCAAGACAAATTAAAGCATGTCAAGACACTCGTGGACAATCTTCGCCAGTCTACAAGCCTTTACAAACGTTTACATGCATGAGTTTCTGGCAAAAGCTTATCTTCTTCATTGATATGCCGATACAAGCACAAATATTACAGAACATAAGCATGGGCTTGGAAGATTACATTTTTCTAGAAAGTTACGATTTGGCAAGTGCCTACAAATTGAGAAAAAGATAAGTGCCCCGTGATCCCCGTTCTTGCCCCTTTCCTCTCCAGGCACGACAGGCAAAGAAAGGTGACGGGCATGGGGAATGCAGCGATGGAGAACTTGACGAGGAAGCCCGTCCACCACCGACACCAGAGCCACTAGGACGCAACCCCCGACAAGACGTGTTGCTGGAGGAAGGGGAAGGTGGAGTAGATGATGGTGCTGCCACTGATTGTCAGCTAGAGTCGGAGTCGTAGTCCTCCTGCCCGCTGCCATCTTCGTCGCTGGCGTTGTCCTCCGCGCCGCTGTCGCTCAAGGAGGAGCTCTCATCGTCAGTGGAACTCTCCACGCAGCACCCTAAGCGGATTACTGAGCTCCCGAAGACCTTGACGGAGACCAGGTCGCTCTCCATTAACTTCAAATGGAGAACGTGCCCCTCCGACAAACTGTGGGCATGTGCAAAAGTCTTCCACCCCTGGCGAAGGTACATGACGTGAGGGCGGGGAAAGTCAATGTCAGCCCACATGTTGTCGTTCCTGCAGCTCCTCATGTGAAGCCTCAAGGCATGCGTTGGATCCTGCTCCATCACCCGGGCGAACGGGGTCGAAAGCTGGAGACGACTGCACACATGCTTATACAGCCTGATGAAGAACTCGTAGGGCTGGTCTCGGACATGGCCGCCCATCGGAGGAGGGGCCGCCGATGGAAGCGCAGCTGGAGCACCGCCCCATCCACCTCCTCCCCGAGTACCGCGACGACCTCGGCCTCGTCCCCTTCCTCTTACCCTCGCAACGAGCTCCGCCGCCGGAGGCTTCGGAGGAGAAGGAATGCGTTGTCGAGCAGAAGCCCTCGTCGCCGCCGTCGAAGCACCAACACACCCTTTCACCATGGCGAATGAGAGGAAGATGGTAAGCAAAAAGTGGGGAAGGGGCGAGTGTGGAGAAGCACTGTCCCTCCCCCTTTTTATAGAAGAAGCAAGGCCGGGGCCTGGCCACCTAGCCCAAGGGGCGGCCGCCCCGCACGGCCAATGCGGCCTCTGGAAGCACGGGGAATCGGAACCGACCCTCTCCCCATATCAACAAACGCCTGGTTTTTCGCCTCGGCGTTAATGCCCACGTCCTCCGCATCCACCGCCTGCCCTTCCCAAGGCATGAAGGATATGCGGCGAGGCGGAAGGGGGCGTGAGGACAGGTGGGACGGCCGTTTTCTACCCCGTGATCATGGGGTGCGGCGCCATGCAAGCTGCGACCCGAGTCCACTTAGTAAATGAGTAGCGCCCGTGCAGATTCCTTCTTTTTAAATAAGGGAAGCACGGGTTGCCTTTTTACTATCGACTACGAGATGACGCATGCGTGCCATGCCCATCCCACACACATGACCCCCACATCACATGCTCGACATGGGTCATGGGGAAGCGCAACTGACAGAAAGATCGTGGTGATCCATCTCTGCCACGCCCGCCCGCGCACTGCCTTGGGCCTAGCCCAACTACACCTTGCGCTTATGTGTCGCCCAGGCCCGGGTGTCGGTGTCAAAACCGGCGGATCTCGGGTAGGGGGTCCCGATCTGTGCATCTAAGGCTAATGGTAACAGGAGGCAAGGGACACGATGTTTTACCCAGGTTCGGGCCCTCTCGATGGAGGTAAAACCCTACTTCCTGCTTGATTGATCTTGATGATATGAGTATTGCAAGAGTTGATCTACCACGAGATCGTAGAGGCTAAACCCTAGAAGCTAGCCTATGATGATTATGATCGTCCCTCTACGGACCAAACCCTCCGGTTTATATAGACACCGGAGGGGGCTAGGGTTTACACATAGTCGGTTGCAAAGAAGGAGATCTAATATCCGGATTGCCAAGCTTGTCCTCCATGCAAAGGAGAGTCCCATCCGGACACGAGACGAAGTCTTGAGTCTTGTATCTTCATGGTCCATCCGTCCGGCCAAAGTATACAATCCGGCTGTCCGGATACCCCCTAATCCAGGACTCCCTCAGTAGCCCCTGAACCAGGCTTCAATGACGATGAGTCCAGTGCGTAGATTGTCTTCGGCATTGCAAGGCGGGTTCCATCTCCGAATACTCCAAGGTAAACCTCGAACACTTAAATCGTGTCCGGCTTTGCAAGATGATTCTCACATACCACCGTAGAGAGAACGATATTCCACAAATATAATTTGCTGACAACTTTAGATAACGTGACACGACACCATGGTCGAGTCATTATTCGAACCATTTTCCCACAACCAGCCACCGCACATATTGCCAGGCGGCTTCCTCGGCACGTTTTGTTGAAGCAGAGATCATGTCCCCTTATCACGGGATTCTCATCAATACGGGTACGGGTAACCCAATCGCGCCATCAATCATGGCGCTTGGGAAATAAGCGATTTTCAACGGGCGAGTGGGGAGGCGCACCGTTTTCGTCGCCTCTATAAAGGGATAAGGATCCCCCATTTTTACCCACGCCTTCTTCCTCCTTCGCTTATCCATTCTCGCACCCTCGAGCTCCAGTGCCCTAGTTCACACCTTCTCCGCACAGCCAAACATGTCCGGAGCAGGAGGCAAGTGGGTGGCCTCCACCATCAAGGAGGAGCATATTACGAAGCTTCGGGCGGCCGGATACTTGGCCACAGATATAGCGCACCGGCTGCCGGATGTAGGGCAGATCATTCCGACTCCGGGTCCCCATGAGAGGGTCGTGTTCCTCGCCCACTTCATCCGCGGACTGGGATTTCCACTTCACACCTTTTGTCCGCGGGCTCATGTTTTACTATGGGCTGGACTTCCATGATCTAGCCCCAAATTTTGTCCTCAACATCTCGGCGTTTATCGTCGTGTGCGAGGCCTTCCTCCGCATCAAGCCCCACTTCGGCTTGTGGCTACGAATCTTCTTTGTGAAGCCGAAGATCGTGAGCGGCCAGCAAGCGGAGTGCGGAGGCGCCATGGTGGGCAGGATGCCCAATGTTACCTGGCTTGACGGTTCCTTGGCGGAGACCATGAAAGGGTGGCAATCGGGGTGGTTCTACATCACCGAGCCGCGCGACACCAACTAGGCAGCAGCCCCCGAATTCCGATCCGGAATTCCCATGCGGCTCACTTCCTAGGAAAAGAAGGGCCTGGCCTGGGGCGAACCTGTGGAGCTGACAGGACTTCAGAACTGCATCAAAAATATGATGGACAAGAAGATCAAGCTTGTCAACGTGATCCAGGTCATGCTCGTCCGTCGAATCCTTCCGTGCCAAAGACGGGCATTCAATCTGTGGGAGTTCGATCCGGCCAAACACCAGACACTTCAAGAGCTTTACGGCACGACACACAAGGATGCATGGAAGGTGCTATTCAAGGCCTCCGAAATTCCTCCTCCCACATCCGAGGACCACGGACTCCACGTCATGCGGCTCCCCCATCCGGTGAGTTTTCTTACCATCACGAGATGTAGCTTTCTTAGCATACCCATGGGGAGGATTTTAAGTCATCGTGTGTATTTAATCAGGATTACGTGGTGACGGCGGAGCGGATCGACTGTCCGGCTCCACTGCCAGAAGGCCCAGCAACCGCTCTCCTGAAGGAGATGCTAGTCCCGGCGCCTTACAAGGTGCCGGAAAAGAAGGCCGAAAAGAAGGCCACGGGGACCAGGAAGGGTCTCCGGCGTAAGGTCACACCGGACGCCTTGTCCGAAGACAATGAGGCACGCTCCTCCCACGAAGGGGAGGAGGAGAAGAATAGGGCCGCCCCATCCGGGGAGGCCGAAGGGTCTAAGAGGGCAGCCTTGGGGACCAGGAAGGGTCCCCGACGCAAGGCCGTCATAGACTCGTCGTCCGAGGACGACGAGGCAGATTCCTCCCACGAAGGCGGGGGGAAACATGAAGAAATTCCTCCTCCCCACATTGGGGAGGAGAAGAAAAGGAAATCCGCCCCGCAGGGGGAGGCTAGGACGCCGAAGAAGGGAAAGGTGTCCCTTTCGGATCACTCCACCACGACCGCCTACAGCGAGGAGGAGTGGCTGCCCAGCGGCAAGACCCTGGTGAGATCGTAAGTATCTGCACTCTGTAATACTGTAGTGCTACTTAGCTTCATAGTTTATTATAATGCCGAACACGTATATGCAGTCCGACCAGGGCCCATCCCGAGGTATCCTCTTCGGATGGGTCTTTGAGCGATTCGGCGATGAATTCGCTCCCGACGGCCACCTCCCCTCGGCCTACGGATGACACGGAGGTATGGTCCCATAGGGTCCCAGAGCTGGGGGAGGCGACTCTGGAGACGCCCCAAGGCGAAATTCCAGACGCCGGGCACATGGGGCGCAAGATCGCCGCAGATTATGCTGACGAGAGCCGCAGCAGGTTGGGCTCCCAGCCGGACACTGTACCGGAACCTCCAAAGGTTTCGGATTCGGGTAGGCAGCCCCTCGCTAAGGAGGACGAGCCTGCCGTGCCGATGACTTCCGTTGCGCCAGAGGCGTCGGATAGTCTGCTGGAAGTGCTTCGCGGCGCTTCCATGGATGAAGAGAACCGTACTCTTATGAGTGCGGTGATTCAGAAGGTTCGGTCCGCCAAAAGCGGATTGACCGAAGCCTGTACCAGCTTCCTGACAGGCTTTGAGGTAAGGAAAAAAGTGTGAGAAGTTATCACCCCATAGACAGTAGCCCTTGATACTCTGTTTGGTGTTCGGAAAGAAAAGCCAGACGGAGGGTCAACTCTAGACCGCAGGAGTCTAACAGTATGTGTCTATGTGAATAAGCAGGCAGTGCTGCTTGCTGCTGCTGCCCGCATAGCAGAGGTCACCGGACTCAAACGGGGCCTGGAGCAAGCCGAAGAGGAGCTCGGCCTCACGAAGAGGCAGCTCGAAGAGAACAAAGGTGAGTGATACCCCGTTCACATATCATATAGAGGAGAAAAAATTGGTGACGCTAACAAAAAGACTCATGATTTTGTAATAGGGGCCACGACCGAAGTGGCGGCCCTGAAGAAAGCGCTATCCGAGGCCGAAGATAAGGCGGCCACGGAGCGCATTGAGCGTGAAAAGCAAGATGCTAGGGTGGGCGAGGTACAACAAGAGCTCCAGGAGCTCAGCAAGAAGTTCGAGTCCTTGGAGCGTGACTTCAAGACGAAAGAGTCTGAGCTTGCGAAGGCCCTTTTGAGCATGAAAGACGCCAAGGCCGAAGCCCAAAAGGCCCAACAGGAAATCCAGGCGGCCAAGAAAATAGCGGCGGGTAAGACATTCATTATGCAAAGCAAGCATGTGGAGGAGACATTTCTTTTACTTACCCGAATTCGGAGCTCTCCAGGGGCATTCGCAGATCTGCCACGCAGCATATCGGATGCCATGGAGTTCTACCGTGCCGAAGAGGGGAGCTCAGCGGAGAAGCTGTTCTGGTCCCAGTATGCTGGAGCCGAACACCCAATGCCTATGGGTGACCAATTGGAGCAATTGGTTGAACTCCACAGGGCGGCCGAAGTGGCCATGAAAGATTTCATAGTCTGGATGTGGCCTGGTGAGTCCTGCCTGCCAGCTACTTTGGCCTTATAAAGCGGATGGTAAATGCTTGTTTGCGGCTTGAAGTTATCAAGTGATCTGTTTGCATTGAGGGTGCCCGCCGAGCCTTTGCCCGTGCGAAGATGCATTAGGCCAAGCTGGATGCAGAGAAGCTGGTGAAGGATGGACCACCGGAGGGCAAGGCACATTGCTATCCCGAGAAATATTATGATGGCGTTATGAAAGGCGCTCGCCTCGTGGCCGATGAATGTACCAAGGACACAATCTTTGAGTGAATGTACTCCTGTCATTTTTGTAATATGAAAACCAATTTGTTTGCCCTATATAGCGCTTTGTTGATTTAAAATATTACCTTATGTGTGACTGTTTATAAAATTCTAAAAGTAGGCCAGTCGTCGGCTTCCGCCCCCACGTAACTAGTACTAGGGTGTTCGTGGAAAACCCAAACACTCTTTATCCAAATTTTTGGTCCCTGAAGGAGGTGTTTGGCGCAGCGAACAAGGCAATCGGACTATGCAGCTTTATAACTCTCACTTAGCCATAGAAGTTTACAATTTTAAATTTTGGCGAAGCCCCTGGAATTCGGAAAGCTGAATTGGGGCGCTATATACGCCTAAATCAGATGAGGCCGATTCCTCAACTAAAGCGGAAAAAATCTTTAAGGATTTTAAGACCTCTCGAACAGCGACCAGCTCTCGCTGCATCATGATAGTCAGTTTTCGGCTTTCTCTACTGAGGTGCTCGTCCGGAAGAACTGGGACACAATCGCAGTAGTTCTCCCTGCGCTACCTTAGCCGATATAACGGAACGTAAGGTACCAAAACAAGGGAGCCGGGCAAACCCAACTATTGACCCAAGACATGATTCGGAGCTGATGCATATAATGCTATAAGTTCGGGGTGCCGCACTATCAAAAGTGTTCGGACTTATCTTGCCGTATTATGGGGCGCCATAAGAGGCCCCTGGCAAACTGAATGTACCAAAGTGTACGGATTCAATATTAAATAAACATTTATAGGAAAAATGTGAAGATAGGAATAATAAGCTGGCGCTATATATTGTTTCCCATTGTGAGATAATACGTCCGAGCATCTGTGTACAATTGATGCGTTAAGCAGAATCAAAATAGGACTATTTGACATGTCCTATCCAAGGGCGGGCCACATGCGGGTATGCAAAATAGGTATAATGATCATTGACAGATGCCACCTGGGTATTACTGTTGTGCACAAAGCCGTTTGCCTCCTTGGTTTTCCCTCCTGTGATAAGTTCGATGATCCGGCTCTTTAAAGGGACTGCCCGAAAGTAGGGTCCTGAAAGAGAAAAGGGGGGGGGGTTATTAAAGTATGTTGCGGCTGAACCGCACTATTGACCGCATCACCATTGCGCCTCCGCCTATGCCCATGGTATTTTGAGTGCATAATTGTGTACGCACAACACAAATGCTGCTTGAATGGGGCTAGGGCGGAGGCCGGACTGCTAGTCGTGCTCTTGGCGAGCCTGGCGATCCTGTTGTAGGGTGCTCCGGACTCGCTTGACGGTGTTCGGGGTTGTTGTCGCTGGATTGGTGGTTTGCCAGAGAAGGTTGCTTTGTACTTCTGCCGCGAGGGCTGCAGTATGCTCCTCTGTACAGAGAGAGCGGTCTGTGTTTCCATTGACTGTTATAACCCCGCGAGGTCCTGGTATCTTGAGCTTGAGGTATGCATACTGTGGTACCGCATTGAATCGAGCGAATGCGGTTCGTCCGAGCAGTGCATGATAGCCACTACGAAAAGGGACGATATCAAAGATTAAATCCTCGCTTCGGAAGTTATCCAGGGATCCGAAGACCACTTCCAGTGTTATGGAGCCTGTACAACGGGCCTCTACTCCTGGAATTACACCTTTGAAGGTGGTTTTTGTGGGCTTGATCCTTGAGGGATCGATGCCCATTTTGCGCACTGTGTCCTGATAAAGCAGGTTCAGGCTAATGCCACCGTCCATACGGACCCGCGTAAGGTGGAATCCGTCGATGATTGGGTCGAGGACCAATGCGTCTGAACCGCCGTGACGGATGCTGGTAGGGTGATCGCTACGACCAAAAGTGATCGGACAGGCTGACCATGGGTTGAACTTTGGGGCGACTGGCTCCATCGCATAGACGTCCCTTAGTGCTGAAGGAAATATGCCCTAGAGGCAATAATAAAGTTATTATTTATTTCCTCATATCATGATAAGTGTTTATTATTCATGCTATAATTGTATTAACCGGAAACATGATACATGTGCGAATGCATAGACAAACTTAATATCACTAGTATGCCTCTACTTGACTAGCTCATTAATCAAAGATGGTTATGTTTCCTAACCATAGACATGTGTTGTCATTTTATTAACGGGATCACATCATTAGGAGAATGATGTGATTGACTTGACCCATTCCGTTAGCTTAGCACTTGATCGTTTAGTATGTTGCTATTGCTTTCTTCATGACTTATACAAAGTTCCTATAACTATGAGATTATGCAACTCCCGTTTATCGGAGGAACACTTTGTGTGCTACCAAACGTCACAACGTAACTGGGTGATTATAAAGGAGCTCTACAGGTGTCTCCAAAGGTACATGTTGTGTTGGCGTATTTCGAGATTAGCTTTTGTCACTCTGATTGTCAGAGAGGTATCTCTGGGCCCTCTCGGTAATGCACATCACTATAAGCCTTGCAAACAATGTAGCTAATGAGTTAGTTACAGAATGATGCATTACGTAACGAGTAAAGAGACTTGACGGTAACGAGATTGAACTAGGTATTGGATACCGACGATCGAATCTCGGGCAAGTAACATACCGATGACAAAGGGAGCAACGTATGTTGTTATGGGGTTGACCGATAAAGATCTTCGTAGATATGTAGGAGCCAATATGAGCATCCAGGTTCCGCTATTGGTTATTGATCGGAAATAGTTCTAGGTCATGTGTACATAGTTCTCGAACCCGTAGGGTCCGCACGCTTAAGGTTTCGATGACAGTTATATTATGAGTTTATGAGTTTTGATGTACCGAAGTTTGTTCAGAGTCCCGAATGAGATTACAGACATGACGAGGAGTCTCGAAATGGTCGAGACATGAAGATTGATATATTGGAAGCCTATATTTGGATATCAGAAGTGTTCCGGGTGAAATCGGGATTTTACCGGAGTACCGGGAGGTTACCGGAACCCCCCGGGAGCTTAATGGGCCTATATGGGCCTTAGTGGAAATAGAGGGCAGCAAGGGGTGTGGGGCGCGCCCCCCAAGGCCCAAACCGAATTAGTTTAGGGCAAGTGGGGCCGGCCCCCCTCTTTCCTTCTCCCCCTCTCCCTTTCCTTCCCCTCTCCTAGTCCAACAAGGAAGAGGGGAGTCCTACTCCCGGTGGGAGTAGGACTCCCCATGGCGCGCCCCCTCCTAGGCCGGCCGCCCCTCCCCCCTTGGCTCATTTATATACGGGGGCAGGGGGCACCTCTAGATACAACAATTGATCTCTTGATCTCTTAGCTGTGTGCGGTGCCCCCTCCACCATAGTCCTCGATAATATTGTAGCGGTGCTTAGGCGAAGCCCTGCGACGGTAGAACATCAAGATTGTCACCATGCCGTTGTGCTGACGGAACTCTTCCCCGACATTCTGCTGGATCGGAGTCCGGGGATCGTCATCGAGCTGAACGTGTGCTAGAACTCAGAGGTGCCGTAGTTTCGATGCTTGATCGATCGGGCCGTGAAGACGTACGACTACATCAACCGCGTTGTTCTAACGCTTCCACTTTCGGTCTACGAGGGTACATGGACAACATTCTCCCCTCTCGTTGCTATGCATCACCATGATCTTGCGTGTGCGTAGGAATTTTTTTGAAATTACTACGTTCCCCAATAGTGGCATCCGAGCCTGGTTTTATGCGTAGATGTCATATGCACGAGTAGAACACAAGTGAGTTGTGGGCGATATAAGTCATACTGCTTACCAGCATGTCATACTTTGGTTTAGCGGCATTGTGAGATGAAGCGGCCCAGACCGACATTACGCGTATGCTTACACGACACTGGTTTCACCGCTACGAGCACTCGTTGCTTAAAGGCGACCGGCGGGTGTCTGTCTCTCTCACTTCAGTTGAACCGAGTGTGGCTACACCCGGTCCTTGCGAAGGTTAAAACAACACCAACTTGACAAACTATCGTTGTGGTTTTGATGCGTAGGTAAGAACGGTTCTTGCTAAGCCCGTAGCAGCCACGTAAAAATTTGCAACAACAAAGTAGAGGACGTCTAACTTGTTTTTGCATGGCATGTTGTGATGTGATATGGTCAAGACGTGATGCTATATTTTATTGTATGAGATGATCATGTTTTGTAACCAAGTTATCGGCAACTGGCAGGAGCCATATGGCTGTCGCTTTATTGTATGAAATGCAAACGCCCTGTAATTGCTTTACTTTATCACTAAGCGGTAGTGATAGTCATAGAAGCAATAGATGGCGTAACGACAATGATGCTACGATGGAGATCAAGGTGTCGCGCCAGTGATGATGGTGATCATGACGGTGCTTCGGAGATGGAGATCACAAGCACAAGATGATGATGGCCATATCATATCACTTATATTGATTGCATGTGATGTTTATCCTTTATGCATCTTATCTTGCTTTGATTGATGGTAGCATTTTAAGATGATCTCTCACTAAATTATCAAGAAGTGTTCTCCCTGAGTATGCACCGTTGCGAAAGTTCTTCGTGCTGAGACACCACGTGATGATCGGGTGTGATAGGCTCTACGTTAAAATACAATGGGTGCAAAACAGTTGCACACGCAGAATACTCAGGTTAAACTTGACGAGCCTAGCATATACAGATATGGCCTCGGAACACGGAGACCGAAAGGTCGAACATGAATCATATAGTAGATATGATCAACATAGTGATGTTCACCATTGAAACTACTCCATGTCACGTGATGATCAGACATGGTTTAGTTGATTTGGATCACGTAATCACTTAGATGACTAGAGAGATGTCTGTCTAAGTGGGAGTTCTTAAGTAATATGATTAATTGAACTTAAAATTTATCTTGAACTTAGTACCTGATAGTATTTTGCTTGTCTATGTTTGTTGTAGATAGATGGCCCCTGCTGTTGTTCCATTGAATTTTAATGCGTGCCTTGAGAAAGCTAAGTTGAAAGATGATGGTAGCAATTACACGGACTGGGTCCGTAACCTGAGGATTATCCTCATTGCTGCACAGAAGAATTACGTCCTGGAAGCACCGCTGGGTGCCAGGCCTGCTGCAGATGCAACTGACGACGTTAAGAACGTCTGGCATAGCAAAGCTGATGACTACTCGATAGTTCAGTGTGCCATGCTTTACGACTTGGAACCGGGTCTTCAACGATTTTTTGAACGTCATGGAACATATGAGATGTTCCAGGAGTTGAAGTTAATATTTCAAGCAAATGCCCGGATTGAGAGATATGAAGTCTCCAATAAGTTCTATAGCTGTAAGATGGAGGAGAATAGTTCTGTCAGTGAACATATACTCAAAATGTCTGGGTATAGTAATCACTTGATTCAACTGGGAGTTAATCTTCCTGATGATAGTGTCATTGACAGAATTCTTCAGTCACTGCCACCAAGCTACAAGAGCTTCGTGATGAACTATAATATGCAAGGGATGGACAAGACTATTCCCGAGCTCTTCGCAATGCTAAAAGCTGCAGAGGTAGAAATCAAGAAGGAGCATCAAGTGTTGATGGTCAATAAGACCACCAGTTTTAAGAAAAAGGGCAAAGGGAAGAAGAAGGGGAACTTCAAGAAGAACAACAAACAAGTTGTTGCTCAAGAGAAGAAACCCAAGTATGGACCTAAGCCTGAAACTGAGTGCTTCTACTGCAAGCAGACTGGACACTAGAAGCGGAACTGCCCCAAGTATTTGGCGGATAAGAAGGATGGCAAAGTGAACAAAGGTATATGTGATATACATGTTATTGATGTGTACCTTACTAATGCTCGCAGTAGCACCTGGGTATTTGATACTGGTTCTGTTGCTAATATTTGCAACTCGAAACAGGGACTACGGATTAAGCGAAGATTGGCTAAGGACGAGGTGACGATGCACGTGGGAAATGGTTCCAAAGTCGATGTGATCGCGGTTGGCACGCTACCTCTACATCTTCCATCGGGATTAGTTTTAGACCTGAATAATTGTTATTTGGTGCCAGCGTTAAGCATGAACATTATATCGATCTTGTTTGATGCGAGACGGTTATTCATTTAAATCAGAGAATAATGGTTGTTCTATTTATATGAGTAATATCTTTTATGGTCATGCACCCTTGAAGATTGGTCTATTTTTATTATATCTCGATAGTACTGATACACATATTCATAATGTTGAAGCCAAAAGATGCAGAGTTGATAATGATAGTGCAACTTATTTGTGGCACTGCTGTTTGGGTCATATCGGTGTAAAGCGCATGAAGAAACTCCATACTGATGGACTTCTGGAATCACTTGATTATGAATCACTTGGAACTTGCGAACCGTGCCTCATGGGCAAGATGACTAAAACGCTGTTCTCCGAAACTATGGAGCGAGCAACTGATTTGTTGGAAATCATACATACTGATGTATGTGGTCCAATGAATATTGAGGCTCGCGGCGGGTATTGTTATTTTGTAACCTTCACAGATGATTTGAGCAGATATGGGTATATCTACTTGATGAAACACAAGTCTGAAACATTTGAAAAGTTCAAAGAATTTCAGAGTGAAGTGGAAAATCATCATAACAGGAAAATAAAATTTCTACGATCTGATCGTGGAGGAGAATATTTGAGTTACGAGTTTGATTTACATTTGAAGCAATGCGGAATAGTTTCACAACTCACGCCACCAGGAACACCACAACGAAATGGTGTGTCCGAACGTCGTAATCGTACTTTACTAGATATGGTGCGATCTATGATGTCTCTTACTGATTTACCGCTATTGTTTTGCGGTTATGCTTTAGAGATGGCCGCATTCACGTTAAATAGGGCACCATCAAAATCCGTTGAGACGACGCCTTATGAACTGTGGTTTGGCAAGAAACCAAAGTTGTCGTTTCTTAAAGTTTGGGGATGCGATGCTTATGTGAAGAAACTTCAACCAAATAAGATCGAACCCAAATCGGAGGAATGTGTCCTCATAGGATACCCAAAAGAGACTATTGGGTACACCTTCTATCACAGATCTGAGGGCAAGATTTTTGTTGCTAAATTCGGATCCTTTCTAGAGAAGGAGTTTCTCTCGAAAGAAGTGAGTGGGAGGAAAGTAGAACTTGATGAGGTAACTGTACCTGCTCCCTTATTGGAAAGTAGTTCATCACAAGAACCGGTTCCTGTGACAACTACACCAATCAATGAGGAAGCTAATGATATTGATCATGAAACTTTAGATCAAGTTACTACCGAACCTCGTAGGTCTACCAGAGTAAGATCCGCACCAGAGTGGTATGGTAATCCTATTCTGGAAGTCATGTTACTTGACCATGGCGAACCTACGAACTATGAGGAAGCGATGATGAGCCCAGATTCCGCAAAATGGCTTGAGGCCATGAAATCTGAGATGGGATCCATGTATGAGAACAAAGTATGTACTTTGGTTGACTTGCCCGATGATCGGCAAGCCATCGAGAATAAATGGATCTTCAAGAAGAAGACTAATGCTGATGGTAATGTAACTGTCTACAAAGATCGACTTGTTGCGAAAGGTTTTTGATAAGTTCAAGGGGTTGACTACGATGAGACTTTCTCACTCGTAGCGATGCTTAAGTCTGTCTGAATCATGTTAGCAATTGCCGCATTTTATGATTATGAAATTAGTCAAATGGATGTCAAAACTGCATTCCTGAATGGATTTCTGGAAGAAGAGTTGTATATGATGGAGCCGGAAGGTTTTGTCGATCCAAAAGGTGCTAACAAAGTGTGCAAGCTCCAGCGATCCATTTATGGACTGGTGCAAGCATCTCGGAGTTGGAATAAGCACTTTGATAGTGTGATCAAAGTATATGGTTTAATACAGACTTTTGGAGAAGCCTACATTTACAAGAAAGTGAGTGGGAGCTCTGTAGAATTTCTGATATTATATGTAGATGACATATTGTTAATCGGAAATGATATAGAATTTCTGGATAGCATAAAGGGATACTTGAATAAAAGTTTTTCGATGAAAGACCTCGGTGAAGCTGCTTACATATTGGGATCAAGATCTATAGAGATAGATCAAGACGCTTAATTGGACTTTCACAAAGCACATACCTTGATAAAGTTTTGAAAAAGTTCAAAATGGATTAGGCAAAGAAAGGGTTCTTGCATGTATTACAAGGTGTGAAGTTGAGTCAGACCCAATGCACGACCACAGTAGAAGATAGAGAGAAAATGAAAGATGTTCCCTATGCTTCAACCATAGGCTCTATCTTGTATGCAATGCTGTGTACCAGACCTGGTGTATGCTTAGCAATAAGTTTAGCAGGGAGGTACCAAAGTAATCCAGGAGTGGATCACTGGACAGCGGTCAAGAATATCCTGAAATACCTGAAAAGGACTAAGGATATGTTTCTCGTTTATGGAGGTGACAAAGAGCTAGTCGTAAATGGTTACGTCGATGCAAGCTTTGACACTGATCCGGACGATTCTAAATCGCAAACCGGATACGTGTTTATATTGAACGGTGGAGCTGTCAGTTGGTGCAGTTCTAAACAAAGCGTCGTGGCGGGATCTACATGCGAAGCGGAGTACATAGCTGCTTCGGAAGCAGCAAATGAAGGAGTCTGGATGAAGGAGTTCATTTCCGATCTAGGTGTCATACCTAGTGCATCGGGACCAATGAAGATCTTCTGTGACAATACTGGTGCAATTGTCTTGGCAAAGGAATCCAGATTTCACAAGAGGACCAAGCACATCAAGAGATGCTTCAATTCCATCCGGGACCAAGTCCAGGTGGGAGACATAGAGATTTGCAAGATACATACGGATCTGAATGTTGCAGACCCGTTGACTAAGCCTCTTCCACGAGCAAAACATGATCAGCACCAAGACTCCATGGGTGTTAGAATCATTACTGTGTAATCTAGATTATTGACTCTAGTGCAAGTGGGAGACTGAAAGAAATATGCCCTAGAGGCAATAATAAAGTTATTATTTATTTCCTCATATCATGATAAATATTTATTATTCATGCTATAATTGTATTAACCGGAAACATGATACATGTGTGAATACATAGACAAACTTAATGTCACTAGTATGCCTTTACTTGACTAGCTCATTAATCAAATATGGTTATGTTTCCTAACCATAGACATGTGTTGTCATTTGATTAACGGGATCACATCATTAGGAGAATGATGTGATTGACTTGACCCATTCCGTTAGCTTAGCACTTGATCGTTTAGTATGTTGCTATTACTTTCTTCATGACTTATACAAAGTTCCTATAACTATGAGATTATGCAACTCCCGTTTATCGGAGGAACACTTTGTGTGCTACCAAACGTCACAACGTAACTGGGTGATTATAAAGGAGCTCTATAGGTGTCTCTAAAGGTACATGTTGAGTTGGCGTATTTCGAGATTAGGTTTTGTCACTCCGATTGTCGGAGAGGTATCTCTGGGCCGTCTCGGTAATGCACATCACTATAAGCCTTGCAAGCAATGTAGATAATGAGTTAGTTATGGAATGGTGCATTACATAACGAGTAAAGAGACTTGCCGGTAACGAGATTGAACTAGGTATTGGATACCAACGATCGAATCTTGGGCAAGTAACATACCGATGACAAAGGGAACAAAGTATGTTCTTATGTGGTTTGACCGATAAAGATCTTCGTAGAATATGTAGGAGCCAATATGAGCATCCAGGTTCCGCTATTGGTTATTGACCGGAAACAGTTCTAGGTCATGTCTACATAGTTCTCGAACCCGTAGGGTCCGCACGCTTAAGGTTTCGATGACAGTCATATTATGAGTTTATGAGTTTTGATGTACTAAAGTTTGTTCGGAGTCCCGAATGAGATTACGGACATGACAAGGAGTCTCTAAATGGTCGAGACATGAAGATTGATATATTGGAAGCCTATATTTGGATATCCGAAGTGTTCCGAGTGAAATCGGGATTTTATCGGAGTACCGGGAGGTTACCCGACCCCCCCCCCCGGGAGCTTAATGGGCCTATATGGGCCTTAGTGGAAATAGAGGGCAGCAAGGGGGTGTGGGGCACCCCCTACCAAGGCCCAAACCGAATTGGTTTAGGGCAAGGGGGGCCTCCCCCCTCTTTCCTTCTCCCCCTCTCCCTTTCCTTCCCCTCTCCTAGTCCAACAAGGAAGAGGGGAGTCCTACTCCCGATGGGAGTAGGACTCCCCATGGCGCGCCCCCTCCTAGGCTGGCCGCCCCCTCCCCCCTTGGCTCCTTTATATACGGGGGCAGGGGGCACCTCTAGATACAACAATTGATCTCTTGATCTCTTAGCCGTGTGCGGTGCCCCCCTCCACCATAGTCCTCGATAATATTGTAGCGGTGCTTAGGCGAAGCCCTGCGACGGTAGAACATCAAGATTGTCACCATGCCGTTGTGCTGACGGAACTCTTCCCCGACATTCTGCTGGATCGGAGTCCGGGGATCGTCATCGAGCTGAACGTGTGCTAGAACTCGGAGGTGCCGTAGTTTCGATGCTTGATCGATCGGGCCGTGAAGACGTACGACTACATCAACCGCGTTGTTCTAACGCTTCCACTTTCGGTCTACGAGGGTACATGGACAACATTCTCCCCTCTCGTTGCTATGCATCACCATGATCTTGCGTGTGCGTAGGAATTTTTTTGAAATGACTACATTCCCCAACAAGTGCTCGTTTTCATTCCCGTTTGGGAATGTGGGTGGCATAGATCATATTGACCGTTTTCACCTGGGGAGGAAATTTCTTCTGTCCCCCCATGTTCGGACGTCGGGGCTCCTCATCATCGTCGCTGTGCAGCCCCTTGTCCTTGTTTTCAACATTTATTTTGCCGGCTTGTTTGAACACCCGGCAATCTCTGTTAGTGTGGTTTGCTAGCTTATCAGGGGTGCCGTGAATTTGACACGAGCGATCAAGTATGCGGTCTGGACTGGACGATCCCTGATTGTTTCTTTTGAATGGCTTTTTCCGCTGACCGGATTTTGAGCCACTGAATCCGGCATTGACTACCGTGTCTTCAGTGTTGTCGCCATTGTTCCGGCGCTTATGTCTGTTGTGCCCCGGCTTGCCGTTATTGTCGCGGATATCTGAAGTGCCAGAGTTTATTGGCGTGGTGCTACTGCGAGCCAACCAGCTGTCCTCGCCCGTGCAAAAGTGGGTCATGAGTGTCGTGAGGGCCGCCGTGGACTTCGGCTTTTCCTGGCCGAGGTGTCGGGCGAGCCACTCGTCGCGGATATTATGCTTAAAGGCCGCCAAGGCTTCGGCGTCCGGACAGTCGACAATTTGGTTCTTTTTGGTTAGGAACCGAGTCCAAAATTTTCTGGCTGACTCTCCTGGTTGTTGGGTAATGTGACTCAATTCATCAACATTCGGTGGTCGCATGTACCTGCCCTGGAAGCTGTCGAGGAACGCGTCCTCCAGGTTTTCCCAACTGTCGATGGAATTTGTTGGTAGGCTATTTAGCCAATGTCGGGCCGGTCCTTTGAGCTTAAGGGGAAGATACTTGATGGCATGTAGATCGTCACCGCGGGCCATGTGAATGTGGAGAAGGAAATCTTCGATCCATACTGCGGGGTCTGTTGTGCCATCGTATGATTCGATGTTTACGGGTTTAAACCCTTCTAGAAATTCATGATCCATCACTTCGTCAGTGAAGCAGAGGGGGTGTGCGGCGCCTCTATGCCGGGCTATGTGGCTACGCAGTTCGAATAAGTCTGGTTGGCTATGTTTGGCCTGGCCAGACTTGTTGATAGTGTAGCCGGCATGATGATTGTCGTGGATTTGTCACGGTAGATGTCCTTAGTGTCAGGACTTAGTCGCGAGGCCAACGCATCTATGTGGTAGCTTGAGAGGGGTTGAGCGGAATCGAGAGACGCAACACAAGACAGGGATTTAGACAGCTTCGGGCCCCGGGAAACATCATCCGGTAACAACCCTACATGTTGTTTGAGGCTAGATCTCATTATCATCACGAGGGAGTCGCCGTAAACCGACTCTCATCTTTGTGTCTAGCCCTAGAGATCATTGCTTCTTGCTTGTAGCTTCTAACTCGTCCCTCTTTGGGGAGCCCTGCCCCTCCTTATATATGTTGAAGGGGCGGTTTACATGACTAGTCCTAGTTGGATTAGGATTACTCTATTACAAGTGGAGTCCTAGTCTTGCTTCCTTTGTAGGAGAATAGTCCTTATGCTTTCCTCATAAACCGGCCCACCATTAAACGTGAACCAGCCTTCTGGGCCTTGGGCCTCGTCATCCATCTAACCCGCCCACCGGGTTACTAATGAACCGCCAAGACCGGGCGGGTATCCCGTGAACCGCCAAGCTCCGGGCGGGTTACCAGTGAGTCGTCCAGTCCGGCCGGGTTAAACTTCCAGCCGGTTTACACCACGGGGTATATCCCTGACATTAGCCCCCAGTTTAATTTGAATTTATCCATGTTAAACTGATCCTGATCATCCTTAAGTCCTTGTCACTTCCTTCTTCTAGAAAATCCGGTTTAATAGGCCAGCTTCATAATCAACTTGCTGACATTAGTTTCTCATAGAAAATATATTGTGAAGAATAACTCCTTTGATTCAGCTCCCAATGCTTAACAAAAATAATGGTCCTTGAAATCCTCATCTGATCTTCAGCCGGTTTAAGAATGTAAAACTTGCCGGTTTATAAATATTGATAGTACCGGTTCATACTTGTAATTGACCTCCAGCTTGAAAATATACCTCTTATAAGACTATCACTTGTAGCCCTCAAGTCTTAAGAAGGTAGCATAGCAATAGCTTAAGACTTGCTTCAATATAAATATCACAATCTTGAAGAAATCCAGGTTGTTCATCTCAATCACTAGTCAGAATTGAGTATTCCCCATATGTAGCCCCCAAGTGCCGGGTTGTCATGCTTGCAGTAACCTGGGACTTGTAATTTCCTGATGCTCATAAAAACTTCAACCAGTGTAGCCCCGAAGGGCCGGGTCATTATGCAATAATGAGCAGGGACTTTGTAAATATAATCATGTAATCTTTGAACAGCAATGGTGTAGCCCCCAAGGGCCGGCTCAGTAATATAATATTGGGCTGGGACTTTGATATATACTTAAATGAAAATAACATCATATGATGTAACCCCCATCATGGGGCTTGAATTCACGTCCACAAGGTTAAGAGCCTTGTGCTTTACCAACTGAGCAGTGGACCCTTCAATATAATGAATAAAAGCTTTGTTCCTTGAATTGTTTAACAGGAGGAATTGGTAGCCCCCAAGGGCCGGCTCATTATAATGTGATGAGTCGGGTCTTTAATAAGATGAACAAAGAATGACTTTGCATTAGCCCCCAAGTGTCATGGTGCATGCTTGCAGCGACATGAGACTTGCATATTTGATGTAATCTCAACTTAAATAATGTAGCCCCCAAGTGCCGGGTTGTAAGCCTGCAGCAACTCGGCACTATTCCTTCAATTGTAGAATAAAAACCATATCCATTGATAATATGATAGCCATTGCACTAAAGCGACTTTGAAAACCTTAATCATAATACTGGTTATTGATAACCATAATAAAAATCCAGCCATGTTGGCTATTTGAAGATTTGAATAATATAATCCAATGATTTATGAGCGCATGATTCCAATGGCGCAATCCAAATATATACTGGCGACTTATAGTCGAAACCAGACCGGGCTGATAGTCTCCGGATTATGATTTGATCATGTACTGACAGCTTGTAATTGAAAGCCAAGCCGGGTTAATGGACACCGGTTTACTCCATGATAAGATGGTAACATAAAATCAAAAAAATCAAACCGGGCAAATAATCTCCGGATTAAGAATTGACCGTGTTCCGTAAATTGACAGTCGAACCGGTCTGCGAATTTTGTCGGTTTAAGAATGCAACAAAGAAGAAATATTTATTAAAGAAAATTTCAAGCAAAGGCAATAATAAAACCATTTGCAAAAAACATGCTATACTGAGCTAATCAGATGGTGTTACCGTGGTCGGACAGGACCAAGCCCCCAATAGGAGTGACAATGGTTCAAGTCAGCCAGGTCCCCAAATGAAACCGTGGCATATATGCCAATCAAAAGGCGTGGCAATGGTTCGGGTTCGACCAAGCCCCCAAGTGATTTTGCGGCCTTAGGCCGATCAAGAGGCGTGACTGGTTCAGACTTGACCATGTCCCCAAGTGATCTGGTGGCTTTCGCCTATCAAAAGGTGTCGCGTTGGTTCGGACACGACCAAGGCCCCAAGTGATACAAAAAGCAAATTTCAAGGGGTAAACCGGAGGCCGCTTTAAGGCAGAACCTCCGTGTAACCACGCATGATGTAAAAAAGAACAGAGACCCCGCTTTATGAAGCAGAAGCCCCCATGTGATCAATATGTTAGGCCAATAAGGCAGGATATCCATGTTTGAACCGCGCATCATGGCAGCAGGTCCTCTTCGGTAATTTTTAACTTTTTTGCAAGAGATAAATTCTTCTTAAACCGGGATCTTGAACCGGATATGGAGAGCTTCAAAGCTTTGTGGGAGACATCTTTCCCTTGAACCGGATTTTAAACCGGAATCTTCATTTTCAGCCGGAAATTTTCTGACGGCCTTTAAACTCGAACTTGCGAGAAGTTAATTCCTTTTTGAACCAGAAATTTTTAAACCGGATTTGAGAGCTACAGTGAGACTGGCTTCCCTTGAGCCGGATTGTAAACCGGATATTTGAGAGCTTCAGTGAGACTGACTTCCCTTGAACCGGATTTTAAACCGGAATCCTTTCTGATGACCCGAAACTTCTTCATTGAGCCGGGATTTTGTAATTGTCATATACTTTCTAAGCCGGAAATTTTTTGACGGCCTTCAAATAACAGTAGCCTCCGGGACCGGGTTATCTTTCCCTCCATCGTCCTGGGGTTCTTAAATTTGCTAAAACTGGCAAGATTTGCTGAGTCATGTCATCGTAGCCCCCAAGTCTCAAGGTGACTCGAGGAGTTGGCTTGAAACTCTCCATATTTGACCGTGATATAAACCGGCATAACTTGTATATCATTGGTGTTAATAGCACGATGTGAATCCACAGAAGGTTGAGGTGACTGCGGTGGGTTATAAATGATCTCGTATGAGCCGTGTCAGCAACTTGGCCAATGGTTCTTTCCAACTGGTGATTTGAAGTTAACCAAACTGTAATGGCGGCGACTTGTGCGCCTGCCCATTGAACCACCCAGTGCAGACAATGGTTGATAGTATATGATAATTTGCCTCCATTTTGTTGAAAGAAAACCGGGCTACCCAAGCTGTGACTTGTTCATACTCAATAAACACCTCATGCAGACAGGTGCGGCCCGGTGTGTTGATGTAGATCAGGCCGCGAGAGGCAGACGGAAAAGATGACCTCAGCATCAGAGGTGGCTCAAACAGATGAACCAGCCGCGGTATTGTAAACCGGCGCGGACGGGCGAGCTAACCACGTCGTTTTGATGTAGTGAACAATTGTCCTGCATCAACAATATTGCAGACCAAGACAAAGATAAACTGCTCTTTTGACAAAAAATAATATGTACCAATAGAATATATTTTAGATGGATATCACCTGATGCGCCAGGCTAGTAGTTATCCACCGCGGAGTTGATGATCACCATGGTGAAGCAGAAATCAATCACGGGTGAGTCCGCCGCGGCAGACGGCCACAGCGTTGTAAACCGGCGCGGTCGTGAGAGACGGCCACGGCGTTATAAACTGGTGCAGGAATCCGTTGAGTAACGACAACCACTGGTACCGAATGATGTTGGCGCGCCTCCATCTCCACGGTATAATGCCACATTATAATGAATATCCTCCTGTCTATAAAATATAGCAGGGCAAAATAGTTTTGCTTGGATGAATTAAGATATACTTAAAAATAAATAGGGTAAATAGCACCTGATACTCAGCCCCATGGTTGATGATGATTTCTGGATCCTAACGTAAGAAGCAGTGCTGATAGTACTATACACATAGCGTTTGTAGTCTGCCTTTGAACTCAGCAGCATTTTTTTTTGAAAATTGCTATGATGATCCGCTAGTAGCACTTTATCTCTTCTGACTCGGATGGACGTAGCAGGTCCTTTGCTGTACGTAACAATTTTCGGTAGCTGGTAGCACGGTCGTCCCATTTTTGCTTCATCTGATCTTTAATTCGGTATCTCTTCCATAATGATCCTTTGTACAAAAAATCTCCAATGTTTGGCTGATTACACCATCCGTAACAAGCTCGAGCTCTTGAAATCTTACAGGGTAAAACGACCGGGCCGCCGGGTTGTCATTACTGGCAGCGCTGCTTTTCTTTTCTAGCGAGCCGGCGGTGGGTCGACGACCAAGGAGGCCGAGACCGCGGAGGCGTCCCGGCGGCGAGTCGCAGAGACAGCTGCGATGATGGAGGTAACTCGGTGGGCTGCAGACCATGACGGCGGGTCGCCCTTGCCCGACAGCGTGAGGCCGTGGCGGGTTGACGACGATGAGGCCGACGGGGCTCTGGCCTGGTCACTTCTCCGGCGAGGGCGGAGCACAGGGGTCCGGCGGGCGCCGGTCCATGGCGAGGCGGCAGCACGACGGAGGAGGCTGGAAGTTCCGCAGCAGCGGCGACAGGGAGGCGCGGCCATGGGATCGATCACGGGCGTTCTCCTGGCGCTGGATGTATGCGTATGCGCGGCGGTTTGGAACGAGTCCACGCCGGATCGGTGCTGCGGGCAGCTCAGAAGCTGCATGTCAAAGCGGAGGGACGAGCTGGCGTGGACTCCACGTGAATACTAAACCGGCCACTAGTACTTTAGTACTGATTCTGATTTGATGTCTGGATGTGGTGCGTGGTAACAGCAGCAAAGTAGTAGCCTCGGGATTTGAAGCGAATCCGCCCACGTCGACTGCTGTGGACAAATTTCACGCGCACCGGCTCTCTGCAGTAAACGGCAATTGAATAATGGAGTCGGTCTCGGTCTCGCCGGATCGTACTTGCTATTTTGATGGAAATCAACCTTACCGGTGGACCGACAAACCGCGTGCGGCAACACGCGCGGAACCCTAGTTTCCTTTGATCTCTAAACTTCTTGATCGTGAAGGCCGATTCAGACATTTTTAATCTTGATCAATGAACTTGGAGTTGATGTAGATCTTGACCTGCTCTTCTTCACTAGAAAATTACGAACTTCTCGATCCCTGAGAAAAAATCCCTCCAAGAACTCAACACCACCGTGCGCGGGCCCCACGGTGGGCGCCAACTGTCGTGGATTTGTCACGGCAGATGTTCTTAGTGTCAGGACTTAGTCGCGAGGCCAACGCATCTATGTGGTAGCTTGAGAGGGGTTGAGCGGAATCGAGAGACGCAACACAAGACAGGGATTTAGACAGCTTCGGGCCCCGGGAAACATCATCCGGTAACAACCCTACATGCTGTTTGAGGCTAGATCTCATTATCATCACGAGGGAGTCGCCGTAAACCGGCTCTCCTCTTTGTGTCTAGCCCTAGAGATCATGGCTTCTTGCTTGTAGCTTCTAACTCGTCCATCTTTGGGGAGCCCTGCCCCTCCTTATATATGTTGAAGGGGCGGTTTACTTGACTAGTCCTAGTTGGATTAGGATTACTCTATTACAAGTGGAGTCCTAGTCTTGCTTCCTTTGTAGGAGAATAGTCCTTATGCTTTCCTCATAAACCGGCCCACCATTAAACGTGAACCGGCCTTCTGGGCCTTGGGCCTCGTCATCCATCTAACCCGCCCACCGGGTTACTAATGAACCGCCAAGACCGGGCGGGTATCCCGTGAACCGCCAAGCTCCGGGCGGGTTACCAGTGAGTCGTCCAGTCCGGCCGGGTTAAACTTCCGGCCGGTTTACACCGCGGGGTATATCCCTGACAACGATCATCGTCACATGTTGGGGTGCGCCCCCGCGATTCGTAGATCGATCTTGGTTGTCCTGCCTTGTTCTCCAGTATGTCTCGCAGGTCCTGCCTATTGCCTCGGGCCTTAGTGTATTGGCATGGGGGTGCGGGCTGGTATTCGGGCTGATAAGCCGTTTTATCCCGGCCAAGAGGTGGCCGATCGGCCTCTTCCTGTGCTGGTAGATAGGCTCCTCCTCGAGTTGAGGTAGCAACTTGTGCTTTGGGTAACCTTTGATGTGGCGCTCGAGTCCATATTCCTCGGCTGCCAGGACTTCGGTCCATCTGTCTGTGAGCAGATCTTGATCAGCTTGGAGCTGCTGCTGCTTCTTTTTGAGGCTCCTCGCAGTGGCCATAAGCCGGCGCTTGAAGCGCTCCTGCTCTACGGGGTCCTCAGGCACGCCGAATTCACCGTCGCCGAGGCTAATCTCGTCTTCGGAGGGGGGGGGGCATGTAGTTGTTCTCCTCCGGGCATCCGTCCGTCGCCTGTTCGTCTGGGCTGACCTGCCCGTCTTCCTGTTTGGCCTGCTCGAAGGCAGGCTGATCGGGGTTGTATACATCTTCGGCACCATCCGTATTATTTTCGTCTCCTGTGTCGGTATTGCTGTGGCGGGGCTTGGAGCGGCGCCGATGACGCCCATGCTTTGCTTTCTTCCTTGAGGGGTTATCCTCCATTTCCTCGTCGCCATTGGTTTCTTTCGGAGTGTCCACCATATATGTATCATACGAGGAGGTGGCTGTCCAGCGCCCCGTGGGCGGTGGTTCCTGTTCTTCTCCTACATCGTCGTCCACACCGTCGATGTCTTCAGAGTCGAAGTCAAGCATGTCGGTCAAATCATCGACAGTGGTAATGAAGTGGGTGGTGGGTGGGCAATGAATTCCCTCGTCGCCTGCTTCCCACTCGAGCCGGACATAGTTCGGCCAAGAGTCTCCTAACAAAGAGAGAGACTTTAATGAGTTCAGCATGTCGCCAAAGGGCGAGTACTGGAAGATGTCCGCAGCGGTGAACTCCATTACCGGAGCCCAACCAGATTCGGCGGGCTCGGGGGCGCGCGGTCTGGAACCTACAGCCGGACACGAGTCCGGGGGTCCGGTGACACAGGCTTCCTTGGTGGTGGAGTCCGTGTTCGGCCTTACCGCCGATGAGTGTGCGGCCTTGATGTCTACTACACAACCTTCTTCTTGTAGACGTTGTTGGGCCTGCAAGTGCACAGGTTTGTAGGACAGTAGCAAATTTCCCTCAAGTCGATGACCTAAGGTTTATCAATCCGTGGGAGGTGTAGGATGAAGATGGTCTCTCTCAAGAAACCCTGCAACCAAATAACAAAGAGTCTCTTGTGTCCCCAACACACCCAATACAATGGTAAATTGTATAGGTGCACTAGTTCGGTGAAGAGATGGTGATACAAGTGCAATATGGATAGTAGATATAGGTTTTTGTAATCTGAAATAATAAAAACAGCAAGGTAACTAAAGGTAAAAGTGAGCGTAAACGGTATTGCAATGATAGGAAACAAGGCCTAGGGTTCATACTTTCACTAGTGCAAGTTCTCTCAACAATAATAACATTGATAGATCATATAACAAGCCCTCAACATGCAACAAAGAGTCACTCCAAAGCCACTAATAGCGGAGAACAAACGTAGAGATTATGGTAGGGTACGAAACCACCTCAAAGTTATTCTTTCGGATCGATTTATAAAAGAGTTCATACTAGAATAACACCTTAAGACACAAATCAACCAAAACCCTAATGTCACCTAGATACTCCATTGTCACTTCAAGTATCCATGGGCATGATTATACGATATGCATCACAGAATCTCAGATTCATCCAACCAACACAAAGTACTTCAAAGAGTGCCCCAAAGTTTCTACCGGAGAGTCAAGAACGTGTGCCAACCCCTATGCATAGGTTCATGAGCAGAACCCGCAAGTTGGTCACCAAAACATACATCAAGAGGCACGTGATATCCCATTGTCACGACAGACAAACACGACAAGACATACATCAAGTGTTCTCATAAAAGACTCAATCCGATAAGATAACTTCCAAGGGGAAACTCAATTCATCACAAGAGAGTAGAGGGGGAGAAACATCATAAGATCCAACTACAATAGCAAAGCTCGGGATACATCAAGATCGTGCCATAGAGGGAACACGAGAGAGAACACGAGAGAGAGAGATCAAACACATAGCTACTGGTACATACCCTCAGCCCCGAGGGTGAACTACTCCCTCCTCGTCATGGAGAGCGCTGGGATGATGAAGATGGCCATCGGTGATGGATTCCCCCTCCAGCAGGGTGCCGGAACGGGCTCCCGAGAGGTTTTTGGTGGCTACAGAGGCTTGCGGCGGCGGAACTCCCGATCTATCTTGATATTCGATGGTTTTAGGGTATGTAGGATTATATAGGCAAAAGAAGTCGGTCGGGAAGTGCTCGAGGGGCCCACGAGACAGGGGGACACGCCTTGTAGGGGGGGCGCCCCCCTATCTCCTGGGCACCTCGAGGATCTTCTGACTTGATCTCCAAGCCTCCTGGATGATAATCTTCCAAAAAATCACATTGCCGAAGGTTTCATTCCGTTTGGACTCTGTTTGGTATTCCTTTTCTTCGAAATACTGAAACAGGCAATAAAACAACAATATGAGCTGGGCCTCCGGTTAATAGGTTAGTCCCAATAGTAATATAATAGTGTATAATAAAGCCCATAATCATTCAAAACACATAGTAATATAGCATGAATGCTTCATAAATTATAGATAAGTTGGAGACGTATCAAGCATCCCCAAGCTCAATTCCTACTCGTCCTCGAGTAGGTAAATGATAAAGAAAGAATTTATGAAGTGTGAATGCTAGAAGGTGCACAAGTTTGGTCAATGATAATTTCAATCACCTTTTCTAGCATGATAATATGTCATAGCAGTAGTTCATCTCATAAAACTTCTCACGATAAAGTAACAAGCAATTCACATGTCAAAGCATAGACCATAAACTTTCTTGAAAACTAGCAAACTTCATTCTCAGTCATTCAAACAATTGCAATCCATCTTATTTTCAGGAATATCAAACTCCACATACTCAACTATCATATAGTCTTCGACAATTTCTAACACTCACGCAATACTAATGGTTATGAAGTTTTAATCAGACACAGAGAAAGATTGGGGCTTATAATGTTGCCTCCAAACGTATTCACCTTTGGGTGATGTCAACAATAAAAGTTCATGCTAACTTACATCCAATTGGATATATATATATCAGGATCACCCCAACACAAAGTGCTTGCCAAAGGATAAAATGAAAAAGGGAAAGGTGAAGATCACCATGACTCTAGCATAAAGTAAAAGACGTAAAGTAAAAGATAGGCCCTTCGCAGAGGGAAGCAGAGGTTGTCATGCACTTTTAGGGTTGGATACACAAAATCTTAATGCGAAAGAACGTCACTTTATATTGCCCCTTGTATATGGACCTTTATTATGCAGTTCATCGCTTTTATTGCTTCCATAACAAGTTCGTACAAAGCTTATTTTCTCCGCACTAATATGTCATGCATATTTAGAGAGCAATTTTTATTGCTTGCACTGATGACAACTTACTTGAAGGATCTTACTCAATCCATAGGTAGGTATGGTGGACTCTCATGGCAAAACTGGGTTTAAGGATATTTGGAAGCACAAGTAGTATCTCTACTTGGTGCAAGGAATTTTGGCTAGCATGAGGGGGGAAGGCAAGCTCAACATGTTTGAATGATCCATGACAATATACTTTAACTGAGATGTCGGAAAACATAAACCATTACGTTGTCTTCCTTGTCCAACATTAACTCTTAGCATGTCATACTTAATGAGTGCTCCTAACTATAAAAGATGTCTATAATAGTATATTTATATATGAAATCTTTCTTCCTTCAATATTCTTTCATGAAATTGTTCAAATGACCAATACAATGCTTGCTAACCTCCAATAAATTTACAACCTCTACTTCTTAGACGTGAAGTCATTACTCCCCATGGGATAAGCAAATGAGGCATATATAATTTCAGATTCATGACAATCAACTCATTCAACAATTTACTCATAGGATATAAGTGAAGCACACGAGTAAATGACAAACTACTCCAAAAATATATAAGCGAAGATCAATGAGTAGCTAAATAATTATGTAGCTATATGAAGACTCTCTCCCATTTAAGAATTTCAGATCTTGGTATCTTATTCGAACAGCAAACGAAACAAAATAAAAGTGACAATGCAAGGATAGCACAACTCATGTGAAGAAGCAAAAACTTAGGCTCAACCGATACTAACCGATAGTTGTTGAAGAAGAAAGATGGGATGCCTGCCGGGGCATCCCCAAGCTTAGATGCTTGAGGCTTCTTGAAATAATATCTTGGGGTGCCTTGGGCATCCCCAATCTTGAACTTTTGTGTCTCCTTAATTCCTCTCATATCATGGCTTCTCTATTTCTCAAAAGCTTCATCCACACCAAACTCAACAAGAACTCGTGAGGTAGGTTAGTATAAACCAATGCAAAACCTTATCATTTTCTACTGTAACAAATCACTAAAATTATTATTCAACATTGAATACTAAATGCCTCTGCATATTTAATACTCCTATCATCAAATATAATCATTAAACAAGCAAACATATGCAAACAGTGCAAACATAACAGCAATCTGTCAAAACAGTATAGTCTGGAAAGAATGCAAGATTCATCATATTTCCCTAACTCCAAAAGTTATGAAATAAAATTCCCACTGTATTGAATTTATCATACCTCATTATGCAAAAGGTTTCAACATTATATCGTTCTCTGACTTTTCTAGGGAAGTTTTGCAACAGCGGTAAACTTTCTGTTTTCAAACAGCAACATGTATACTAGCAAAATAAGCATGGCAAAGGCTATCCTTGACTTCTTTATTGAAACTAAAGATGCAAAACATTAATCTAAACAACAGAAAATACTAACAAAAGAAAATTACGCTCCAAGCAAAACACATATCGTGTGGTGAATAAAAATATAGCTCCAAGTAAAGTTACCGATGAACGAAGACGAAAGAGGGGATGCCATCCGGGGCATCCCCAAGCTTAGGATTTTGGCAATTCTTGAATATTACCTTGGGGTTCCTTGGGCATCCCCAAGCTTAGGCTCTTGCCACTCCTTATTCCATAGTCCATCGAATCTTTACCCAAAACTTGAAAACTCCACAACACAAAACTCAACAGAAAACTCGTAAGCTCCGTTAGTATAAGAAAATAAAACCACCACTTAGGTACTGTAATGAACTCATTCTAAATTCATATTGGTGTAATATGTACTGTATTCCAACTTATCTATTATTCATACCCTCCGATACTACTCATAGATTCATCAAAATAAGCAAACAACACATAGAAAACAGAATCTGTCAAAAATAGAACAGTCTGTAGTAATCTGTATCAAACATATACTTCTGGAACTCCAAAAATCCTACCAAATTAGGAATTCCTAAGAAATTAGTGTACCAATCCAGAGCAAAAAGAATCAGATCAGAACCACGTTTTTGTGAGTTAACCAAACTAATTTACTGGGTGCAAAAGTTTCTGATTTTCAGCAGGATCAACACAACTATCACCGTAAGCTATCCTAAAGGTCTTACTTGGCACTTTATTGAAACAAAAGCTATAAAACATGATTACTAAAGTAGCATAATCATGTGAACACACAAAAACAGTAAGGATAAATGTTGGGTTGTCTCCCAACAAGCGCTTTTCTTTAATGCCTTTCTAGCTAGGCACGATGATGGCAATGATGCTCACATAAAAGATAAGAATTGAAACATAACGGGAGCATCATGAAGCATATGACTAGCACATTTAAGCCTAACCCACTTCCTATGCATAGGGATTTTGTGAGCAAACAACTTATGAGAACAATAATCAACTAGCATCGGAAGGTAAAACAAGCATAGCTTCAAGATTTTCAACACATAGAGAGGAAACTTGACATTATTGCAATTCCTACAAGCATATATTCCCCCCTTATAATAATTTTCAGTAGCATCATGAATGAATTCAACAATATAACCAGCACCTAAAGCATTCTTTTCATGATCTACAAGCATAGAAAATTTACTACTCTCCACATAAGCAAAATTCTTCTCATTCGAAATAGTGGGAGTAAACTCAACAAAATAATTATCATGTGAGGCATAATCCAATTGAAAAATAAAATCATGATGACAAGTTTCATGGTTATCATTATTCTTAATAGCATACAAGTCATCACAATAATCATCATAGATAGCAACTTTGTTCTCATAATCAATTGGAACCTCTTCCGAAATAGTGGAATCATCACTAAATAAAGTTGACACTCTTCCAAATCCACTTTCATCAATATAATCATCATAAATAGGAGGCATGCTTTCATCATAATAAATATTATCATCAAAACTTGGAGGACAAAAAATATCATATTCATCAAACATAGCTTCCCCAAGCTTGTGGCTTTGCATATCATTAGCATCATGGATATTCAAGGAATTCATACTAATAACATTGCAATCATGCTCATCATTCAAAGATTTAGTACCAAGCATTTTAATGCATTCTTCTTCTAGCCCTTGAGCACAATTTTCCTTTCCATCATACTCACGAAAGATATTAAAAAGACGAAGCGTATGAGACAAACTTAACTCCATTTTTTTGTAGTTTTCTTTTATAAACTAAACTAGTGATAAAACAAGAAACAAAAAGATTCGATTGCAAGATCTAAAATATACCTTCAAGCGCTAACCTCCCCGGCAACGGCGCCAGAAAAGAGCTTGATGTCTACTACACAAACTTCTTCTTGTAGACGTTGTTGGGCCTGCAAGTGCACATGTTTGTAGGACAGTAGCAAATTTCCCTCAAGTGCATGACCTAAGGTTTATCAATCCGTGGGAGGCGTAGGATGAAGATGGTCTCTCTCAAGCAACCCTGCAACCAAATAACAAAGAGTCTCTTGTGTCCCCAACACACCCAATACAATGGTAAATTGTATAGGTGCACTAGTTCGGCGAAGAGATGGTGATACAAGTGCAATATGGATAGTAGATATAGGTTTTTGTAATCTGAAATAATAAAAACAGCAAGGTAACTAAAGGTAAAAGTGAGAGTAAACGGTATTGCAATGCTAGGAAACAAGGCCTAGGGTTCATACTTTCACTAGTGCAAGTTCTCTCAACAATAATAACATTGATAGATCATATAACAAGCCCTCAACATGCAACAAAGAGTCACTCCAAAGCCACTAATAGCGGAGAACAAACGTAGAGATTATGGTAGGGTACGAAACCACCTCAAAGTTATTCTTTTGGATCGATCTATAAAAGAGTTCGTACTAGAATAACACCTTAAGACACAAATCAACCAAAACCCTAATGTCACCTAGATACTCCATTGTCACTTCAAGTATCCATGGGCATGATTATACGATATGCATCACATAATCTCAGATTCATCCAACCAACACAAAGTACTTCAAAGAGTGCCCCAAAGTTTCTACCGGAGAGTCAAGAACGTGTGCCAACCCCTATGCATAGGTTCATGAGCGGAACCCGCAAGTTGGTCACCAAAACATACATCAAGAGGCACGTGATATCCCATTGTCACGACAGATAAACACGACAAGACATACATCAAGTGTTCTCATAAAAGACTCAATCCGATAAGATAACTTCCAAGGGGAAACTCAATTCATCACAAGAGAGTAGAGGGGGAGAAACATCATAAGATCCAACTACAATAGCAAAGCTCGGGATACATCAAGATCGTGCCATAGAGGGAACACGAGAGAGAACACGAGAGAGAACACGAGAGAGAGAGATCAAACACATAGCTACTGGTACATACCCTCAGCCCCGAGGGTGAACTACTCCCTCCTCGTCATGGAGAGCGCTGGGATGATGAAGATGGCCATCGGTGATGGATTCCCCCTCCAGCAGGGTGCCGGAACGGGCTCCCGAGAGGTTTTTGGTGGCTACAGAGGCTTGCGGCGGCGGAACTCCCGATCTATCTTGATATTCGATGGTTTTAGGGTACGTAGGATTATATAGGCGAAAGAAGTCGGTCGGGAAGTGCTCGAGGGGCCCACGAGACAGGGGGACACGCCTTGTAGGGGGGGCGCCCCCCTATCTCCTGGGCACCTCGAGGATCTTCTGACTTGATCTCCAAGCCTCCTGGATGATAATCTTCCAAAAAATCACGTTGCCGAAGGTTTCATTCCGTTTGGACTCCGTTTGGTATTCCTTTTCTTCGAAATACTGAAACAGGCAATAAAACAACAATATGAGCTGGGCCTCCGGTTAATAGGTTAGTCCCAATAGTAATATAATAGTGTATAATAAAGCCCATAATCATTCAAAACACATAGTAATATAGCATGAATGCTTCATAAATTATAGATACGTTGGAGACGTATCATGCCCCCGGGGCGGGGTCCATCCGCCCGTCTCTGGACGATGCAATCTGCCCCGGATTTAGGTCCAGAGCTCCTGCAGGTGCGATATCCTGAGTATTGTCCGACAGCAGGTCTAAGTCGTGCTCGTCGTGACTATTCGGCGCTCCTGGCGTAGGCTCGAATCCGTCGAAGATCAAGTTTCCGCGGATATCGGCCGTGTAGTTCAAGTTTCCGAACCTGACCTGATGGCCAGGGGCATAGCTGTCGATCTGCTCCAGATGGCCGAGCGAATTGGCCCGCAGTGCGAAGCCGCCGAACATGAAGATCTGTCCGGGGAGAAAAGTCTCACCCTAGACCGTGTTGTTGTTGATGATTGAAGGAGCCATCGAGCCTCGCAGCGACAACATAGAGGAACTCTCAATGAAAGCACCAATGTCGGTGTCAAAACCAGCGGATCTCGGGTAGGGGGTCCCGATCTGTGCGTCTAAGGCTAATGGTAACAGGAGGCAAGGGACACGATGTTTTACCCAGGTTCGGGCCCTCTCGATGGAGGTAAAACCCTACTTCCTGCTTGATTGATCTTGATGATATGAGTATTACAAGAGTTGATCTACCACGAGATCATAGAGGCTAAACCCTAGAAGCTAGCCTATGATGATTATGATCGTCCCTCTATGGACCAAACCCTCCGGTTTATATAGACACCGGAGGGGCTAGGGTTTACACAGAGTCGGTTACAAAGAAGGAGATCTAATATCCGGATCGCCAAGCTTGTCCTCCACGCAAAGGAGAGTCCCATCCGGACACGGGACGAAGTTTTGAGTCTTGTATCTTCATGGTCCATCCGTCCGGCCAAAGTATATAGTCCGGCTCTCTGGATACCCCCTAATCCAGGACTCCCTCACCGGGGGCTCCTGTCGGTGTACAAAAGTATGGGTACTTTTGTACCCCTTACTAGCGCACGGGCAGTCGCAGCCACACCTGCGGCAGGGCCTGGTGAGGCAGAGGAAGGCAAAACCCGAAGACTACCAAGACATACACCCGAAGCGCAAGGAGTAGAGGGCGAGCTGGACCACCCCCGGCAAGGGCCTTGTCGAGGCGTCCTGCACAGCACCAGCGAGCCCATCACCCTTGGGGCTGAGAGCTCTGACACCATCAATAACGTTAAGACCAAGATCTGGAGAGCACATGCTTGATAGCATGCAGATCCTCATAAAGATTAAGATTAACAGCCCACAGATCCACGTGGGACCAGAAGACAAAGACCCCCGGCAAGACCCTTGCCGGAGACAACTCCAAGGCCCCTAGCAAGCCTTGCCGGGGACGATCACTGGGCCGCGGCCAGACCTGCGCTCGGCAAGGTTTCGCCACCTCACCACCACTCCATTGCGACGATAGGCATGCCAACTAAGCAGGCACCTGCGTGGCGGCATGCAAATCTTCGTGGAGACTTTACCATTGTGCCAACACAGCAGCTAGTTGGCCAGCGTGGCACTGCATGCCTCGTCGACCCGGACATGTGTCGAAGCGAGGAGGAGCGGCGAAAGACGGAATGGCTTCTGTCGCCGTCCCCAATAAAGCAAGAGGACACGTAGGCGACGCATTAAATGTGTTTGTCCTACGTTGTCGAGCGATAAGCTCGTACAACTGTAGCTTGCCACCTCCTGTGTGCCACTGTGGCAACCCTTTGCGTATAAAAGGAGGCCCAAGGCATACAGAGAGAGGATTCAGACTTTTGGACAAAGCATGCACCGTAACTAGTTCAAAAGCTCAAGAACACACATATAACCAGACAAGCAGGACTAGGGTATTACGCATCTTTGCGGCCCGAACCTGGATAAAAATCCCTCGTGTGCTAACGGCTCGACCTGCTCTTCGTGCAGCTAATGCCCCCATTGGGCCGAGTTTTGCCTGAAACGGACGAAATCGGATGATTTGGGGTCTATAATAGGAGTTGGCCTAAGTCCTAAGTCCTAGTAGAAATGCTAGCCATAAGAGCAACTCCAATGGGGTGACCCATTGCGTCCTCCTGCGTCTATTTGGGTCGGCGCGGACAAAAGTGAAGGCCCAACGCGCCGACCCAAACGCAAATCGCGTCCGCTTGGCGTTCGCGCCTACCCATTTCCAGCCCAAAATTACACCTGGAATGCGTCGGCGCGGACGCGAAGCAGATGCGCCGTGCGTCTCCTCGGCGTCCGCTGCGTCCCCACCTGTAAGCCACCCAACCGCCACCGGTCGTCTTATTTATGACGACCATCGACAGCAGGCCCACTAGTCAGCCAGTGGAAGTGTCCTTTTTAAGCACGCGTGCGGCGGGGGCCGGCCTCATCCACTTCTCCCGTCCACATCTGGCCTCCTCCCACCACACCCTTTGCTTCCTCGCCGGCGACAGCAAACCCTAGCGCGCCATGGGCCTCTTCGGCAGCAGCAAGGGCAAGGGCATCCCCGGTGCCTCGTCCTCCTGTGCTCCCCCCTCCTCCTCCTCCGGCGCCGTCCTGCACATCCAGGTGCACCAAGCGCGGTGGCACTAGGAGTACATGCAGCCGCTGCCATACCGCGACGTCATGCTGCCGCACCATTGGCACCTGGATCCGCAGCGGATCCCGGTGACGGCGGTTTCGCAGAGCCAGTGGGCGCACGAGGACGAGGTGCGCCGGCGCCGCGCGCAGCTCACACCGGAGCAGCGTCGGCTGCCTGAGTACGCCCCGACTCTCCCAACTGGGAGGCTTGGTCCGCCATCGAACACGAGGAGCAATGGCGTTCGGGTGTCGACGTCGTCCCGCCGCAGTTCCCACCGCCGCCCCCGCAGGTACAGCCGGAGGACATGGAGGCGGAGGTGGAGTACCAGGCCGCCCTCGAGGAGGCCCTGCAGCAGGCGCTGGAGGCTAGCCGCCTCGAGGAGGACGCGCACTGGGATGGGCTGGAGCAAGCCCTTGCCCTGTCGGCGGTGGAGGACTCCGTCCACACCCCGATGTTCGTGCCACCACCGCCACCGTCGCCGCCCATCCAGCCCAAGCCGGAGCCGGAGCCGACGCGGAAGCGCTACCCGCCTCCACCCACTTGGCCGGAGGAGGCCTACTCGTGGACGGGTCAGTATCGCGAGTGGGTGAGCGTGCCTCCCGTCCACTTCGCCGCGACGCCGGAGCAGGACGCGGGCGCAGACTTTTTTTTAATATTTTAATTACTGTTTAATTAGGTTTAAGTGGGCTTTGGCCGGCGTTTAACCGGCCACTTATGTTTAATTATGTTTATTTTATGTTTATTTCGTGCGAGCTATTTTTTTTTGCACGCAGCACATTTAGGTCAGCCTCTCCGTTGGGCGGTCAACCCGACCCATTTTAAAATGCGGACGCACACATCCGCCTGGCCAACCCAAAAGGACGAAAAACGGACAAAGCGCGTGTCCGTTTGGACCGTTGGAGTTGCTCTAAGCCAAATGAAAAAAAAAGGATGAGTCGCAATCCAATAATCATAGGGCTGGCTAGATGACGATAAGCAAGAACCGACCTTGCCAACACGGCCGGATACCGGCTATGTACGCCAGACCCAACCCTGGCAGTGGCAGGGGCAGGGTAACTTGCACCGGCGGATACGTACGGGTACAGCCATCACGCACATGCGCGTGACCCAGAGGAACATGCATGCCTATCCCTTGCACCAAAAGGAAGGCACTACCCCTCGGACAGAGATCAGGTGACGTTTGCATGGCACCGTGTGCCATGCGGCCGGAATTCAAATTTAAACATTGCGAAAAAATTAAAAAAAATAATGCATGTTCACAACGCATATTAAGATAACCCCTAAAAAATTCAGATCAAAATTTGAGACATACATTGAGAAACAAAAAAAGAGAAACTCAGATATGAATAGTCTACAGAGAACCATTCGCGAACCTCCCCCTCTCGTTGTCACTGCGTTTTTATATCTCTATTTTTTTAGAGTACGCAATCATTATGGAACAGCAAGGAATGAGATGGCCCCTTGCATGTTTGCTTCCAGTTGCAGCTGCCCTGCATGTGACACCGTAATAAATCTGCTTATCAATGTAAAGCAGACCTTACATGTTACTACAAGTTTGGTCACGGCTGCAAGAAAAAAAACTGGTAATGTATGAACAGTGGACGGAGAAAACATTGCATTTGATTGAACAGAAATAGAACAAAACCCGCCAAGCAATGAAACCACTCAACCTCAACCAATCTGAGTTACAAATCCTTAGCTACAACCTTCGCCCAAAATGCCGGGGAAAAAAATTACAAATCAGGGGAAGTAGAGAAGAATAATCAGGAGCAGATAGAGGAACCAAGAATGAACAAATTGGCAACCACCCACCGGAAAGAACAAACTGACTTACATACATCATCACACCCCGAAGAATGCAAACCAAGCCAATGCAGTGCACCAAATCCTAACAACGGCAGCAAGAAGAACAACGACAACACTTGGTTGTCCTGAGGCCGACGGGCCGGATCTTGATCACGAGGGTGCGGCGGTCCCCTCGCCGGCGATCAAGCCGTTGTTGTCGCTGCGGGCCAGGGGACGACCGTCGTCGTGTGCCGGGGGTTCTACATTCCTAAGGCTCTGCTGCTGGTAGATTTGCCTCAGCCTCTCTATCTCCTTCTTCAGTGCCTCCTGATGAGCTGAGCGCGCACAACAGATTCGTTCACGCACAGGGAGTTAGTTAGCAAAGGGGTGGATTGTTTTGAATTGAATTGAATTCGGACGGTGGCCGGTGAGAAATTTCGAAATAAATTGCGAGGGGTGGCAATGCCGGTCACCATCTTTGAAGATCTTGTCCCGCGCGAGCGCCGCGATGCGCTGCTTGAGGTGGCTGTTCCCCAGCGTCAGCAGCGAGCGTTGGTGGTCGAGGAATGCCACGCGCGGGGACAATGCCGACACCTCCTTCTGCTCGGGAGCACGGTTTCCAGGTCAAATTCACGGTGTTTTTCTTTGGAGGCAGGGAAATCAAGCTCGAGATTCGATGGACCTGGAGCGACGTGATGCTGCGCTCGAGCTCCGAGATGTACTGCAGCTTGCGCACGCGTGACCGCTGCGCCGACTGCCGGTTTGCCAGGATCCTGCGATTGTGGCGACGAGGACGCTGAGAAATCTGGGAATTCGGCCTTTCGGAGCTGTGCATTGCCGTAATTCTAAGAGTAACAGGAAAAAAAAATCACCTCTTGACCCGCTTGGGATCGACTGTGGCGGCCGAGGACGGCTGCCCAGGCGCCGCGCCGTCGCCGTTGCATTCGCTCTGCGCCTCCTCGGCGTCGCCCTTGTCCTGCTTCTCGTCGTTGATGCTGTTGTGATTAGACAGCGACGACGCGCTCGCCGCCTGCGCCTGCCGCTGTGGGGCCAACTCGTCGGAAAAAATGGACATGAGCTGGCTGTCGTCGAGGCGGTCGAACTCGTTCGCGCCGACGGCGGCATTGCTGTCGTCGAGGAAGCCGGTGGAGTCGCTGACCGTGCGGCGGTGCGCGCCGCGCTTGGCGGCCGAGAAGTCGAGGAACTCGTCGACCCAGGAAGGCTGCGGCTGCGCCGCGTCCCCGCTGGCGGGCGCTGGGGGCGGGAGCGGCGGCATTGGCGCGGCGAGGAAGGCCCCCATGGAGGGGCTGCGCTGGTGATGGTGGTGGCGGGCGTGGGCGCTGTGGTGGTGCCCGCCCCCGAACTCCGGCCAGGCCGGCGCCATGGTGGGGATCTTGGGCGGCAGTTGCGCCATGGCCGGGACCGCGCGCCCGAATCAATCAACCGGCGCAGGCGCAGGCAGCGGGCGCGATCGATGGCGCAACGCCCAAACCTTTGCATTGCCGGGGGCTCGAGCAATAATGTAGGCCCGGGCCATGCCAGAAATTGTACGGCCCTCGTTTTCGCTCACGTTGTCGTTGCCGCTGGCCGCCGCCGCGGAAACAATTGGGCGAATCCGCGAATGGATGGCGTGGGGTTCAGGTCGACACTGAGCTAAATCGGGCAATGGGCATGATTGGGACAAGAGGAGAGAGGAACGACTTGAAATGTGATATGCCTATGCGCAGAGAGAGGGGTCACATGACAAGGGAAGAGAGAGACAGCTAGCACCAGCTTGTGTTTAAAAGTTGAAGTGGCGGGAGCAAAGTTTGGGCGTGGGTTCTTTGGGGCGGCGGCACGCGGAGGAGAGGAGCGCGCCCTCCGTAGATTCAACATATCTAGTACTACATTTTTTGTATTTCATGCATATTATCCTTTAACTAGCAAATATGTCCCTGCGTTGCAACTGGAGACAAAAAAATTATGGATTCAATATCCGATCCCGAAATATGAGCGTACTCTATTTTAACATAGTGGTTCATCATGTTGTCATTTTTCTCTCACCCTAGGCGATGATGGTCGCGATGTTCACGTGATCACAATGCACTCGACGTGTTAAATCCCAAGGCTATGAGTTTGCCAGTGCATGCCACACTTGTCACTATGTTGCGCAAGGGAACGTTTAAAACTTTAAAAACAAATCTCATTCACCACGAACTACACCCAACGCCAAGACATAAAAAGACTTTTGAAAAACTAATCAAATCCTAGACATAAAATACTTTTGAATCAGTGAACAGTTTTTCAAATCGACAAACATTTTTTTTGAAAATTTTGATTTTCTCAAAAAATCATGAACATTAGTTTTGTTTACAATTTTTTTTGAATATATGAACCGGTTTCATATTCATTAACTTTTTGACTCAACAAACATTTTTTGACTTGATGAACTTTTTTTTAAAATTGGGGAACAAAACAAAAAAAACAAATATTTATTTTTATTATTGTGAACATTTTCTAAAATTTCATGGACATTTTTTTTCAGATTCCCGAATATGTTTTTAATACACGATCATTTTTTCAAAATCATGAACAAGATTTTATTTCCCGACCATTTTTTACAAATTGTGATTTTTAAAATAATTTTGCAAACAGTTTTGCAAAACCACCAACATTTTTTGTATCTGCAAACTTTTTATGATTTTCTAAACTTTTTGAATTCACATATATTTTATATTTTTCATCAAACTTTTTTTTTGAAACTCGCAACTTTTAGAATATTAAAATCCGGAATTAATTTAAAGAAGAAAGAAAACGGAATGGGAAAAGAAAAGACAAAAAAGTAAATGAAAAAAAACAGGGGAGTGAAGCCCCGCACATGGGCCGGCCCATGAACGCATACATGAGTAGAACATGCGTGAGAAAAGAAAGATAAAAATTGTGAAAGTTGGGGATCGAACCGTGGTCTCGCTGCTAAAAGAGCAATCGGCCAACCACTTTGCTGCTCGTTGTTTTGTGGCCTCTACTCGCCGCGCTACTATAAAGGAGGCGTCGATTTTTGGTCCAAAAAATCGAATCGTTTTTCCACTTACGGGTGGCATTGGTGGGTAATTTTAACCAACTTTAAAGGTAATTTTAATGACGGATGACCAGAAGCGATAGCCGCTTTATTAGAGGGTAAAGATTCCACTTACGGGTGGCATTGGTGGGTAATTTTAACCAACTTTAAGGGTAATTTTAATGATGGACGACCAGAAACGATAGCCGCTTTATTAGAGGGTGCTTGGATACGTTTTAGTCCCATGACTAAAACTAGTGGGACTAAAACTTGCTAGCCTCACCCATGCTTGGATCCAAATACTAAAGAGACTAAAATCAAGTTAATGGGCATTTATTATCCTCTAAACCCTCCAATCCAGAACTTGCATGTGTTAAAGGAGAGGAATTAAATGAGGAGAGAGAGGATTAATCCACATTTTAGTAGGGATACCCCACTAAAAAAATTAGTCTCAAGACTAGTTTTAGCCCCTCTTTAGTCAAGGGTGCTTAGAACTTTAGCCTCTTAAAAAAACTATTTTTAGTCAGACTAAAATAAGTCCCTTGGATCCAAGCACCCTCTTAGTAGGTAAAGATTTATGCAATGTTTTTAAAGCCTTTTCAGGAACTAACATAGATACAAGCACCCAGATCCAACACGCAACCATCATACACAACACACACCATCGAATCCACCGAACTCTGGCCTGTGGTGACAATTAGAGGCAAACAACAAATCCTTGAGGGTTGGATAGCCTGTGCATCCCTCGTGTCGCCTCCAGGTCGACCGGGGGGCTAACCCTAGTTGTCGGTGCTGCCAACCCCTCATCCCTTTCTTCTTCCCCCGCCGTCCCTAGAGGTGGCCATCAGGATAGCCTGTACGCCGCCAGTGAAGGGGACGACGGGGATTTCGCGTACTGCGGCCATGGCGCTATTTCCTGGAGGGGCGGTGCATGGCGACACGAGATCTGCTTGTCGTGGTTGCTCCTCCCGGCGGCGCGCTGTCCTGTCCGACGACAATGTAGGGATAGCAGCCTCGGCAGAGATATACAATGCAAGGGCCCAGAGCAGCGGCTTCTGACATGGCGGCGGCGACGATGTCCCCTCCGTCGGGGATGGCGGGCCAGGAGGTGGCTTCATGTGGCGGTGCCTGGGACTATGGATCAAGGAATCACATTCGGGGTTTTGTTGCTCGAGGCGAGTGGTAGCCGAAGCTCTCGCCGGCATCGATGGTGCCTGATGCGTGAGATCCGCAACCATCTGAGGTTTGTGGATCAAAGCTAGATGTGGGTTTGGGGAGGTGCTGTTGTCGGTGAGAACTGCGCCGACCTCAATCAAGGCGGACAATGGCGCCGTATTTGTGCTGTTTCCTTGTTGGAGGCATCATTGTTGCAACTGCCGTCTTTCCGCCCACGCTGCTGTGCGGAAACCCAAGATCTAAAGCTCGTGGATTGGACAATGGCGGTGCATGGCGCCGTGCTCCCTCCTGGGGGCACCGTTTTTTTGGAGGGGTCCTAAGGTGGAGTGGCGTGGTCTTCCGAATCAAAGACGGGGAGTCTCGGCGATGTGGTGTTACCAGGTCTCGCTGACGGGTTCTTGAGGATGGACGTGCGTAGAGCAGTGGTGCTTCTGCCGTCGACGGTGAGCCTGACAAGGTCACTTCATTGATCTTTGCACTGAAGATGGATTCGCTGAGATGCAAGGAAGGATTCAGGAGGGAAGCGAAGGCCAGGGGGAGGCGGCGACAGTATTTTTTAGGGGTGGCAAGTAAGAGGATGGGATGTGGGCCAGGTGAATGACATCATGCGTTTGGGCCATGATCCATAGACCGGGCTGGCCATGCTTAAATATTCATCAAGGCTAGATCCCATCACTTCTCCGTCTTGTTTGCTTTTTATGTGAGATCAAGTTACAAGCGTTTTTATTGAAATGTAAGTTTGTTTTTGAAGGTCGAGCTGTCAATGTCGAAGCATATAGTCAAGTCAAGTTTTAAGTCATGTTTGGTTTGACCAATCTCACGACCAGAACTGTATCCCACATTTTGTGATGTTTGATGTATAAAACATGGTTTACTCCTTAAAAAAATAACCGGAGGTTCCCCTTGCGGGGATCTTGATGAGTAAGAGCCTGTTTGGGACTGCTCTGCTCCTTAAAATCAGTTCCGCTCCAGAAAAGCACAAGCCAAACGGGTAGCTCCGCGATATGCCGCTCTGCAAAAAAAATTAGAATCTGGGGTACACCTCCCAGTTTTTTATGAAGCTCTTGAAGGGGTGCTCGAAAAAACTCTAGAAGCTGGAGTTGGGGGAAATTTACCCACCACTGCTACCAGTAAGTGAATACCCCTTTGTTTCTTCCCCCTCATCCAAACAAATAGATCCTCTCCAACAAATTTCTCATTCTTGAAGCTGGAGCTACATGGAAACCAAACATTCTCTTTGGTAGTGCTACAATTTCTATATGAAACTGCTCCAAAGTGGATTTGATAGAGTGAAACTCATTTTGGTGAAGCGGAGTAGTCCCAAACAAGCCCTAATTTTGGGTGGCCTGGAACACGTCAAGTGGTGCATCCAGCCGCTGCCACATGTCGTGTGCTGGGTTCTTCTTCTTGATTTTATATTTTATTTTTCTTACGCGTTTTCGGATTTTAGATGGGGTTTTCCATGTTTTTTTGGCTTTTCGATTTTCGTCCAATTTGTCTTAGGAATTGAAGAAAAAACTTGTGTGGATTCTTTTTGCATGGAAAAAAAATTGTGCTTGCGCGCGAAGCACAAATCTGCTTTTCGTGGATGCACACTTTTGCGAAAAGCTTGTGTGGATTCTATTTGCTTCTGCGAAAAGCACAACTGTACTTTTTAGAAAGAAAAAAAATATATGCTTCCACGAGAAGCACAGGAAAGGGAAAAAAGATTGCTTCCACCAAAAGCACAATTGTACTTATCGGAGAAAAATGTGCTTCCACAAGAAGCAAAGTTGTACTTCTCAAAAAGTGAAAAAAAATATATGCTTCCATGAGAAGCACATATTGCTTCTCGTGGAAAAACATATTTGCTTCCACAAAGGAGCACATCTGTGTTTTTCGACAAAAAATCCTTCCACGGGAAGCACAAAGTGTGCTTCTCGTGGAGAAACATATTTGTTTCCGTAAGGAGCACATATGTGTTTCTTGAAAAAAAAAATACTTCCACATAGAGCACAAATTTGCTTCTCGTGGAAGCACATTAGTTTCCATGAGAAGTATAGTTGTGCTTTTGAAAAGGGAAAAAGGGGAAAAACTGCAACCTTGTTGATCTGGTTTTTTATTTGTTTTGTCATTCACCTTTTTTGTTTGCTGGTTTTTTTGGTTTTCATTTTCTATCGGTTTTTTGTATTGCCATTTCCCGGTTTTTGATTTTTCTAATTTTTTTATGAAAAAAAGTTCGTGGAAACCTATTAACATATGATCTAATTTCGAAGGTCTCGACGCAAGAAATTCAATGATAAAATTGGTTCAAATTTGGACGCATGGTTGAAGAGATAAAACTTTTTGAATAAACGAATCTACGAGAAGAAAAAAACTCCTAGGTTGCGACAAGTGGCGCGCCACTTGTCAGTGCCTCGAGATGGTGGGAGTGACAATTGCAAGGGTGACCCTTTAGTCATGATTTTGGTGTTTTTATTGGCATGAGAGTCCTGCAACACAATCCATATTCGGCGCCTAAAGAGCCAAAGTCAGGTTTATTTCAACTCGCGCAGACCGCCTCGCTCAACATCGTTCCCAAAAAGTCAGCCCATATAAGAATAGTTCTAGTATGTTTTTTTTTCAGAAGCCTCCTTCGGTGTTAGGACGCTTCCAACAACTTCTTTTTCTTTTATGTGTTTTTGGTTTCCTAGTTTCACTCGGTTTTTGTCCGGTTTTTATTTTTTTCATTTTCATCTTTTTTTTCCTTTTTTTTCAAATGCACGATTTTTTTTTTCAAATTCATGAACCTTATCTTCAAATTTCATGAATTTCCTGATTATGAACTTTTTTCTATTTTTGTGATGTTTTCTTAAATTTTGTGAAAAAATATAGTATTGTGAACCTTTTAAAATTATTATTTTTTCAAGTCTTGAACTTTTTTCAAATTCGTGAACTTTTTAAATTTCATGTTTTTAATTTATGATTTTTTATGAAAATTGAATTTATGTAAGGAAATTGATAAAAAAATCAACTTCTTGTGAATTTTTTAATTCACAATTTTTTTAATACATGATTGAATATTAAATTCACAAACTTTTTAAATTTCTATAAGCTTTTTTTTACTATGAACTTTTCAAATTCATGAACTTTTTCAAATGGTCAACGATAAAAAACCAGTTAGCAGGGTTATATCAATAGTCAAACCATGTCCATGTAAAAAAACTAACCGATGGCAGGAGCGACGCAAGCGAGGGACCAACTCGCATTCGTGAGCTGGCCCAAAAGGTGCCGCAGTGAGGGTCAGTTAACTTCCGTGGCGCTAAAGGCGCTGAATAGTACGGTGGCGGCGGTGGTGGGGTAGGGTTCCGTGGTGTTAAGGCCTTGTACAATGCTAGGTGTTTAGAAAAAATAAACCAGGTTTTTAAGAAGGGCAACGATAGGGGCCGGTGCGCCGACCCAAATTTGGGCCGGTCACTTAGCAGCCGTTTAATGAAGGACCGTTAATTAATTACATGGGAGCCGTCTTGTTGGAATTTTTTTTTATGAGACCAGGTCTCACGGGTTAGCAGGTGAGACCCATCCTGATGGATGACACGTGGCATTCACAAAATCACAAAGCATCTACACCACCCCCCATCTGAAATCAGGGGGGAGAGATTAGATGCTTTGTGATTTATGAATGAAACATGTCATCCATCAGGGCGGGTCTCACCTGATTTATATGAGACCTGGTCTCATATAATTTTTTTCCGTGTTGTTGCTAAAGCGCTTCCTTCTTCTTCGCTGCTTCTTCTACAGATGCGATACGCGAAGGACCTGGTCTTTTCACAGCATGACTCCTTCCACATCTGCAGCTCTGGCGAGAGTAACGGCCACCGGCTGCTCGCACCCTGCCGCCTCGCAGCGCTGCCCTTGGCTGCTCGCCCCGAAGAACCTCCTCAAGCTCGTCGACTTTGGTTGCAGCTTAGCGTTGACCAATTGCAACTCCCCGCCGACGACGCATGATGCTTGCATCACCTGATGTGCTACCCGTCGCCGTCGCCGTCGCCGCTCACCACACGGGTTTTTGCGAAACAATAGCCACCAGTCAGCACCATGAATGGATGTAGCAAAATCCTCCCTCGGTCGTAGCAAAAGCCAACTACGGTTGCAACAAATTCGGCATCGCCGCTGTGCAAGTTGTAGCTCCGCCATGCATTGATGTAGCAAAACTCTTTGTCAGTCATAGCAAAAGACAGCAACGGTTGTAGCAAAAATGATCGTTCTTGCCGCCGCCCAAAAAATCATGTCTCGCCGGCAGCGATCTCAACAAAAACACGTCTCGACGACCTGGCAAAAAAACTTACCGGATGTAACAAAACAGAAGGTGGTTGCAGCAAAATGACCGGGCTGTTCGTCTGCATCATGTCGATGCAGCTTTTTGCCGGCCGGTTCCAGCAAAAGTCCACGATGGTTGTAGCACTGTTGACCTCCGGTTGAAGCTCGTCATTGAGCTCCATCTCGCCGCTTGTAGCAGCTAGTCGTGCCGGTTCACAACTTGCACCATGGTGGTTGCAGCTCGCCATAGGCATGGTTGTACTATACGCTTCGCCCCCTGCTCGTCGCTGTTGTAGCACTGCTGCCGTGGGCTGTAGCCCTCACCGCCATGGTTGTAACACCTCCTTGCACGGCCATGCAGGAGGAGGGCGTCGCTCGCGGAGGGGGGGGGGGGGGCGTTAGCCGGTGCAGCGCGGGGCAGGTCGAGGGCGGGCGCTCGCCGGAGAAGCACAAGGTTGTTTTGATTTGGGGAAAGAGATGGATTGTGTGGCGTTGACTAAACGAAGGGATAAGGAAGAAGCTGTGGCACGATTTATGGGACCAGAAGGGACGAGGTACCAAACCCGGGAAAAACCCTAAATGTTGTCTTAAAAACGCTATACAACTGGAGTCGAGAGATCGCGAGCCATCGAACGATACGCGCACAGCCGGCCAAAAGTTCGGCCGGCATGCCGGCTCCAAACGTTTCCCTTTTAAGAAGCACTCGTGCCTATTTCTACAGGAGAAATGGCTAACTAAGCGTCTACCCTCTAAAATAAGCACCAGTGCTTAAAGAAATACTGGTTTATTTCTCCGAGCATCTTTTCTAATCGCCTTGCATTGTAGAACGCCTAAAAGCGTTAGACACTCGTGTCATTGCTTTCTCCTCCGGCAAACACAACGGGGACACAGTCCCATTGGCCGGTAGCCGGGCCAGTCGTCACCCATGCATGGCAGTGGCGCCACCACACTTGCATGGGCACGGGAGCCGGCGAGCTCCCGGAGGGACGCGCTCACCCGGTGTCTCGCAGCACGACGGTGGTTAGGTATCGCGATGCGAGCATATGGCAGCCATGTCGTGTCGTGCCGAGTGTACGTGTACGTCCATGTCCACCTTTTCATCCCAAATCCGCCTTGAATTGGTTCTGTGATCTGCTTCGTCACGATCGAGCGTGACGTGACTCTCACCTCCCTGCAGTAACCAACCAAATGCTCTAATCTTAGCTGCACCTTTGTTAGAGCAGCTTGGTATGCGCCTCCTTGGAACATTAGAATAGATTATCTTCTTAATAATAATCTTTCTCTGCATCATCTCATTCGTGAGCTGTTGAATATCAATCATTCTCATGCCACCATACCTAATATTTTCAGTTTTCTCTGGTGCATTTGGAAGTCCAGAAATGATTGCCTCTAACACGAAAGCAGGTTCTCCAATGCAGATACATCATGCAGCACAAGCTACCAATGCTTGCCAAACTCTTATGGAACAGCAAAATGATGATCACAACTCAGCCGGGCAGAACAATATTTCTCATGACACTAATCCTTTGCTTAGGCAGGGTTGTTCCATCAACACTGATTTTTTGCTTACAGGTACTAAGATTTTCTTTGATGCGGCTTTTAGATGCTCGAAAATCCCGGCAAGACAGTCACCTGATACAGCTATAGGAATTGGAATCTTCATAGATATTCCAAATGATGGAGCAGGTACTCAGATCCAGATCCAAGCCTCTTCGGCTACCACAAGCTCCCCTCTTCAGGCGGAATTAACGGCACTTCTTCTTGCTGCGAAGATAGCACAGAAACTTCAGATAAACCAGCCTTCTTTCATTACTAAGTGTCTATCTCTTGGAAAAGCCGCTGCAGGCAAAAAGTTGGGTGCCGACAATGTTCACTAGACCATCAGGCAAACTTTAGCAGATTACTTCTCCATCTCCTATGCGTTGCACCCTTCTATCTATCATGTATCTAGAAAGCTCAATGGCATTTCAGACAACGTAGCTCATCAGGTTCTAAATAGCAACTAGTAAGGTACACGTTCAATGCACGTAGAAGTTCAGATGACCAAATTATGAACAAATATAGACATACCACACTATGACACTATAACACGTAAACATGTAAGATTGGAGTCATATATGCACATCGTAGATGTAAATTTAATTCACATAGTTCATCCCATTGAAAATCATAGTATAGTTATAATTCAACATGAATCTCATGTGAAATATATTGAACATATTTGTCTAGGTATCTCATACTGCAGTTTTTAGTGGCTAGTATTGCTTCTTCAAAGACAAATGGAATTTATGAACATGTTGGCATAGCCTTGGAAAACAAACATAATAAAGTAAAAGTGAATGGTAATTCTTTTTGAAGAATTGTTTTGGGGAAATTAAAGTATAAAAGAGCGTAAAACAATAAGAAGTTCATGTTATGTTAGGTTTTCGTATAAAAGGAATGGTAATTCACTTAGAAGAAAAGGTGTTTTCTAATTCAAGTAAGAAGATTTTAGAACAAAGGAGAAGTGCTTATATTTTGGTGCTTGTGCATTGTGCTTAGGCTCAAGCTCAAGTGCTCAACTATGGAATCTTAAACAACTGGCTTCCTTCTTCTCTTTCCTTGGACCAACTAGAAGATGTCGGAGACTAGGTCTGATTCCGTCCGGCCGGTCGTAATCCCAGGTGCATTAACCATCGGTTTCCCTTGCGTTGTTGCGTCTAGATTTGTTGGACTGATTAGCCCACTGTTCCCTTTGTGCTAGATTTTTCTAATCCCTCCTGAGATGCACTCTCATGTTGGCAAGTGCTGACTCCCCCCATTGGATATGTCTCTTTCCGTCAGATCCTTATTAAGCAATGACTTGCCCTTTAATATAATGGCTGCTGCTTGAATTAGTATTCCATCTATCCGTCCTGTAGGTGCAGGGAGCCGGGGAAACTAAGTCACGGCATGGGTCAGATCTTGTTTAGGCAAGACATTTCATGCCTTTTTCCTATATATATCGAAAAAGGCTTTCGCCCCATTTTATGAATAAAGTAAACCGCCACAGAGCACACGTATAGAGTCAGGTCCACACACACCCAAGTCTCACAACATAGTACAAAGGTTCTGCTGAGGGCACAGCTCAACAAGCCCAGAGAAAAATAAAAAACAACAACAGAACGCGCTGGACGAAGAGATCGTCTAGTCTGGTTCCGGCGGAGGCGGCGGGGGCGACGGCGATAGGCGGACGGCCATCGAACGAAGGTCGGCGATGAAGGCTGAGATGGCGTCGCGGTCCACAGGGCGGCTAAGCGGCCGCCAAAGCTGTAAGAAACCCGAGAGTGTCCATGCACGTAATCTACCTTTAGGCCATTAACAACCGTGCAACTTGTCCCATAAGTGTGCACAAAGTTTTTTTTCACAATGACGTGCCGGCGAGCTATATACAAACTTGATTGGCGTACAGTTGTTAAACTTTTTTTAATATAAGATGCTCATTTTTAAGATACAGACTTACATCTTTCTCACGGTTGGCGTGCTGGGAAGCCTATATATGGCTTGGTCCGTCGTTCAACCATGGAATTTTTTTGTCGTCGTATACATATCCATGCATTAATGAGTTCCTCACTGTCGGTGTTCCGGGAAGCCTATATATGGGTTTGGTCCGTCGTTCGACGGTGATTTTTTTATCGCATATGTATGAATTGATGGCTTGATCATCGTCGGCATTCCCGCAAGCCTATACATGGGCTTGGTCCGTCGTTCGACAGTGATTCTTTTTTTATGATATATGCATGAATTTAATGACTTGATCACTTTCGGCGTTCCGGCAAGCCTATATATAGGCTTGGTCCATCGTTCGACGGTGATATTTTTTTAGGATATATGTATGAATTTAATGACTTGATCACTGTCGGCGTTCCGGCAAGCCTATATATGGGCTTGGTCTGTCGTTCGACAGTGATGCTACTGTTTTGGGGCATGAGGAATATTTTCAATCATACGTACCTGTTTTATATTTCACATATTCCTTGTGTTTTTTCTATTCTAGGCATTAGATTCAAATATTGCAATGTTTTTTTTATTATAGATACCATCTCTCGTTGCAAACTGTGTACCTTCGGATCATCACTTCCACCTTGGTATAATATTCAATCTTGCACTTTCATGTACTATTTTTTAACTTCCTGTAATTTCATACATATACCGACATGCATATTTTCCTTGCATATAGATGGAGGAAGCCACGGCACCATCTTCGTCTGAATCATGTAGAATGCCTCTATCACAGTTGGCCAAAAAACACCTATTTTAAACCTGATACTAGTGAGATAGCCAATCCAGTGATTACAAAGTTAGGCGTACCACCCGGCCATCTTGAGCTTGGACCGCGAGGATGGACGGCAGGGCCATCTTTTTCAGCTCGTTGTTATCAACCTCCCACACCTGGGCCCAGACTTGGTGAAGCTTCAACCCTTGGGACACATATGATACCCAAAGGTTTAGGCTGGGAGAATCATGAGGTTGAATATGCCCCAATGCTTCTTGGATATATTGAATGGGGTACTGATGTCTTGAAGAAACATCATACTCACCTGAAGGGGAGTGAAGAGAGTGTGGATTACATCTATGGAGCCATTTATTGCTCTTTAGGCGACTATTCCGCCTCCCCTCCTCTTTTAAGGTCTTTATTGGAGAAATGGGATCCCAACACCAACATGTTTTTGTTCTCGTGTGGCGAGCGTACAGTCACACTTCTTGATATGCATCAGATCGCGGGGTTGCCCCTTCATGGTGAACCTTATGAAGAATATGTTCCCCTAGCTGATGAGTTGGATCCTTCGACTCTTTTGTACCCCAACTTCCTGCCTCGGCTCCTAGAAAGTTGGACCAAGCTTGCTGCGGGTGGCAAAGTAGGTTTCAAGGAATGGTGTGACTTCTTTCACAATAGTGGAGTAGACTCCTTTGCTACCAACAACTTAGAAGACTAGCGCATGTATACTGCAGCTTTCCTCGCCATATGGCTTTGCCTCTACGTCTTTGTTGGTGGTGGGCCATATATTCACCCTGGGGTATTAGTGATGGCAGCATGGATTTCCCTAGGACGACGCATCTCTCTGGGTCCACCTGCTCTTTGCTCCCTTTATTACTCACTTCGGCGAATTTGTACTCATCCTATTGGTCCCTCGTTTATACATAGAATTTGGCCGGTCCACTTCCTTACTGGACGGATGGGTGTGTACCTCAAGAAACCCTATGGAAACAGAGCAAAAAAGCCACATTTCCCGAGCCCTAAACTTTTGGCGGTGCAACCTAATATGGTGAAAACCATGTTTAAGACGCCACGTGATTGTACTCTTGAAGAAGCACATGCTTTCCTCGATGATTATAAGAATATTGCTTGGAACCCCTATTACCTCACTATGGAAGGTGTGTTCAAACCCAAGAGGGCGTTCTTAATTTCTATTCGTCGAGGCACATGCTGCCGTGGATGCATGGTACTATCACCTCCGACGTGTGTATAGCTGAATCATATCACCCAGACTGAGTGGCACGACAGTTTCGTCTTGACCAAGTTGTACCCTTTTCTCCTCTAGCGAGTCTGTACACCCAAGACGAAATTGGAATTACCTATGCTTTTTGGTCACACTTATTATCCTTGGTCCCAGAGAATTCCAATATTTTCCTGATGATGATCGAGTTGGGGACTCTTCCTTAGCATGGGCTAACTGGTGGAAAAAAATTCTAAAGCCTTTCACCGACATTCGGGGACATCTTTGCAGTGGCAACATGACTGGGCAGACCCCTTATGTGTTGGGGAACGTAGCAGAAATTCAAAATTTTCCTACGTGTCACCAAGATCTATCTATGGAGAAACCAGCAACGAGGGGAAGGAGAGTGCATCTACATACCCTTGTAGATCGCTAAGCGGAAGCGTTCAAGAGAACGGGGTTGAAGGAGTCGTACTCGTCATGATCCAAATCACCGGAGATCCGAGTGCCGAACGGACGGCACCTCCGCGTTCAACACACGTACAGCCCGGTGACGTCTCCCACGCCTTGATCCAGCAAGGAGAGAGGGAGAGGTTGAGGAAGACTCCGTCCAGCAGCAACACAACGGCGTGGTGGTGGTGGAGGAGCGTGGCAATCCTGTAGGGCTTCGCCAAGCACCGCGGGAGAGGAGGAGTACTTGGGAGAGGGGAGGGCTGCGCCAGAACTTTTGGTGCGGCTGCCCTCCCACCCCTCCACTATTTATAGGTGGGGGAAAGAGGGGGCCGGCCCCCCTAGATCCCATCTAGGGTTGGGGCAGCGGCCAAGGGGGGGAGGAGTGCCTCCCAAGTCAAGTGGAGGCCCTCCCCCTTAGGGTTTTCCCCTCCCATGCGCATGGGCCTTGGGGGGGCTGGTGCCCCTGGCCCATTAAGGCTAGGGCGCCCCCTTACAGCCCATGCTACTGTATTGGACGTGGTGGAACAATTTCCGGACCTCTGGACCCCTCCGGAATCCTCCGGAACCTTCTGGAAGCTTCCCGGTACAATACCGAAAAAACCCGAACTTTTTCCGGAACCCGAACAACAACTTTCCATATATAAATCTTTACCTCCGGACCATTCCGGAACTCCTCGTGACGTCCGGGATCTCATCCGGGACTCCGAACAACATTTGGTAACCACATACAAACTTCCTTTATAACCCTAGCGTCATCGAACCTTAAGTGTGTAGACCCTACGGGTTCGGGAACCATGCAGACATGACCGAGACAACTCTCCGGCCAATAACCAACAGCGGGATCTGGATACCCATGTTGGCTCCCACATGTTCCACGATGATCTCATCGGATGAACCACGATGTCAAGGACTCAATCAATCCCGTATACAATTCCCTTTGTCTAGCGGTATTGTACTTGCCCGAGATTCGATCGTCGGTATGCCGATACCTTGTTCAATCTCGTTACCGGCAAGTCTCTTTACTCGTTCCGTAACACATCATCCCGTGATCAACCCCTTTGTCACATTGTGCACATTATGATGATGTCCTACCGAGTGGGCCTAGAGATACCTCTCCGTTTACACGGAGTGACAAATCCCAGTCTCGATTCGTGCCAACCCAACAGACACTTTCGGAGATACCTGTAGTGCACCTTTATAGCCACCCAGTTACGTTGTGACGTTTGGTACACCCAAAGCATTCCTACGGTATCAGGGAGTTGCACAATCTCATGGTCTAAGGAAAAGATACTTGACATTAGAAAAGCTTTAGCATACGAACTACGATCTTTGTGCTAGGCTTAGGATTGGGTCTTGTCCATCACATCATTCTCCTAATGATGTGATCCCGTCATCAATGACATCCAATGTCCATGGTCAGGAAACCATAACCATCTATTGATCAACAAGCTAGTCAATTAGAGGCTTACTAGGGACATGGTGTTGTCTATGTATCCACACATGTATCTGAGTTTCCTATCAATACAATTATAGCATGGATAATAAACAATTATCATGAACAAGGAAATATAATAATAGCTAATTTATTATTGCCTCTAGGGCATATTTCCAACAGTCTCCCACTTGCACTAGAGTCAATAATCTAGTTCACATCGCTATGTGATTAACACTCACAGGTCACATCGCCATGTGACCAACATCCAAAGAGTTTACTAGTGTCATTAAACTAGTTCACATCATCATGTGATTTAGACTCAATGAGTTCTGGGGTTTGATCATGTTTTGCTTGTGAGAGAGGTTTTAGTCAACGGGTCTGCAACATTCAGATCTGTATGTACTTCACAAATCTCTAGGTCATATTGTAAATGCTGCTTCCACGCTCCACCTGGAGCTATTCCAAATGGTTGCTCCACTATACGTATCCGGTTTGCTACTCAGAGTCACTCGGATAGGTGTTAAAGCTTGCATCGACGTAACTCTTTATGCCGAACTCTTTATCACCTCCATAATCGAGAAACATGTCCTTATTTACTCCAAGGACAATTTTGACCGCTATCTGGTGATCCACTCCTTGATCACCTTTGTACCCTCTTGCCAGACATGTGGCAAGGCACACATTAGGTGCGGTACTCAGCATAGCATACTGTAGAGCCTACGTCTAAAACATAGGGGACGACCTTCGTCCTTTCTCTCTTTTCTGCCGTGGTCGAGCTTTAAGTCTTAACTTCGTACCTTACTACTCAGGCAAGAACTCCTTCTTTGACTTATCCATCTTGAACACCTTCAAGATCATGTCAAGGTATGTGCTCTTTTGAAAGTACTATTGAGCGTTTTTTATCTATCCTCATAGATCTTGATGCTCAATGTTCAAGTAGCTTAATCCAGGTTTTCTATTGAAAAACACCTTTCAAATAACCCTATATGCTTTCCATAAATTCTACATCATTTCTGATCAACAATATGTTAACAACATATACTCATCAGAAATTCTATAGTGCTCCCACTCACTTCTTTGGAAATACAAGTTTCTCATAAACTTTGTATAAACCCAAAATCTTTGATCATCTTATCAAAGTGCATATTCCAACTCCGAGATGCTTACTCCAGTCCATGGAAGGATTGCTGGAGCTAGCGTACCTTTTAGCATCCTTAGGATTGACAAAACCTTTCTGATTGTATCACATACAACCTTTCCTTATGAAAACTGGTAAGGAAACTCGTTTTGACATCCGTCTGCCAGATTTCATAAATGCAGCTAATGCTAACATGATTCCGACAGACTTAAGCATCGCTACGGATGAGAATATCTCATCGTAGTCAACTCCTTGAACTTGTGAAAAACTCTTCGCCACAAGTCGAGCTTCATAGACGGTGACATTACTGTCCACGTCCGTCTTCTTCTTAAAGATCCATTTATCTCAATGGCTTGCTGATCATTGGGCAAGTCCACCAAAGTCCATGCTTTGTTCTGATACATGGATCCTATCTCGGATTTCATGGCATCTAACCATTTGTTGGAATTTGGGCCCACCATCGCTTCTCCATAGCTCATAGGTTCATTGTTGTCTAGCAACATGACCTTCAAGACAGGATCACCATACCACTCTGAAGCAGTACGTGTCCTTGTCGTCCTACGAGGTTCGGTAGTGATTTGATCCGAAGCTTCATGATCACTATCATAAGCTTCCACTTCAATTGGTGTAGATGCCACAGGAACAACTTCCTGTGCCCTGCTATACACTGGTTGAAGTGATGGTTCAATAACCTCATCAAGTGTCCACCATCCTCCCACTCAATTTTCGAGAGAAAACCTTTCCTCGAGAAAGGACCCGATTCAAGAAACAATCCCTATTGCTTTCGAATCTGAATTAGGAGGTATACCCAACTGTTTTGGGTGTCCTATGAAGATGCATTTTATCCGCTTTGGGTTTGAGCTTATCAACCTGAAACTTTTTCACATAAGCATCGCAGCCCCAAACTTTTAAGAAACGACAACTTGGGTTTCTCCAGACCATAGTTCAAACGGTGTCGTCTCAACGGAATTACGTGGTGCCCTATTAAAGTGAGTGCGGTTGTCTCTAATGCCTAACCCATGAACGATAGTGGCAATTCGATAAGAGACATCATGGTACGCACCATAGCCAATAGGGTGCAACTATGATGTTCGGACACACCATCACACTATGGTGTTCCAGGTGGTATTAATTGTGAAACCATTTCCACAATGTCTTAATTGCGTGCCAAAGCTTGTAACTCAGATACTCATCTCTATGATCATATCATAGACATTTTACCCTCTTGTCACAATGATCTTCAACTTCACTCTGATATTACTTAAACCATTCAATAATTCAGACTTGTGTTTCATCAAGTAAATATACTCAGCATCTACTTGAATCATCTGTGAAGTAAGAACATAACGATATTCACTGCATGCCTCAGCACTCATTGGACTGCACACATCAAAATGTGTTACTTCCAACAAGTTGCTATCTTGTTCCATCTTACTAAAAACGAGGCTTTTCAGTCATCTTGCCCATGTGGTATGATTTGCATATCTCAAGTGATTCAAAATCAAGTGAGTCCAAACGATCCATCTGCATGGAGTTTCTTCATGCGTATACACCAATAGACATGGTTCGTATGTCTCAAACTTTTCAAAAACGAGTGAGTCCAAAGATCCATCAACATGGAGCTTCTTCATGCGTTCTTATACCAATATGACTTACATGGCAGTGCCACAAGTAAGTGGTCCTATCATTACTATCTTATATCTTTTGGCATGAAAATGTGTATCACTACGATCGAGATTCAATAAACCATTCGTTTCAGGTGCAAGACCATTGAAGGTATTATTCAAATAAACAGAGTAACTATTATTCTCCTTAAATGAATAACCGTATTGCGATAGACATAATCCAATCATGTCTATGCTCAACGCAAACACCAAATGACAATTATTCAGGTTTAATACTAATCTTGATGGTAGAGGGAGCGTGCGATGTTTGATCACATCAAACTTGGAAACACTTCCAACACATATCATCAGCTCACCTTTAGCTAGTCTCCGTTTATTCCGTAGCTCTTTTATTTCGAGTTACTAACACTTAGCAACCGAACCGGTATCTCAATACCCTGGTGCTACTAGTAGTACTAGTAAAGTACACATTAACATAATGTATATCCAATATACTTCTATCGACCTTGCCAGCCTTCTCATCTACCAAGTATCTAGGGTAATTCTGCTCCAGTGGCTGTTCCCCTTATTACAGAAGCACTTAGTCTCGGGTTTGGGTTCAACCTTGGGTTTCTTCATTAGAGCAGCAGCTGATTTGCTGTTTCATGAAGTATCCCTCCTTGCCCTTGCCCTTCTTGAAACTAGTGGTTTCACCAACCATCAACAATTGATGCTCCTTCTTGATTTCTACTTTCGCGGTGTCAAACATCGCGAATACCTCAAGGATCATCATCTCTATCCCTGATATGTTATAGTTCATCACGAAGCTCTAGCAGCTTGGTGACAATGACTTTGGAAAAACATCACTATCTCATCTGGAAGATCAACTCCCACTCGATTCAAGTGATTGTTGCACTCAGACAATCTGAGCACATGCTCAACGATTGAGCTTTTCTTCCTTAGTTTGCTGGCTAAGAAAATCGTCGGAGGTCTCATACCTCTTGACGTGGCCACGAGCCTGAAATCCCAATTTCAGCCCTCGAAACATCTCATATGTTCCGTGACGTTTCGAAAACGTCTTTGGTGCCTTTATTCTAAACCATTTAACTGAACTATCATGTAGTTATCAAAACATGTATGTCCGATGTTCGCAACATCCACAGACGACGTTTGGGGTTCAACACACTGAGCGGTGCATTAAGGACATAAGCTTTCTACTGTCTGCATAATCGCTACTGTCAACTTTCAACTATATTTTCTCTAGGAACATATCTAAACAGCGGAACTAAAGCGCGAGCTTACGACATAATTTGCAAAGATCATTTGACTATGTTCAGGATAATTAAGTTCATCTTATGAACTCCCACTCAGATAGACATCCCTCTAGTCATCTAAGTGATTACATGATCCGAGTCAACTAGGCCGTGTCTGATCATCACGTGAGACGGACTAGTCATCATCGGTGAACATCTTCATGTTGATCGTATCTACTATACGACTCATGCTCGACCTTTCGGTCTCTGTGTTCCGAGGCCATGTCTGTACATGCTAGGCTCGTCAAGTTAACCCTAAGTGTTTTGCATGTGTAAAACTGTCTTACACCCGTTGTATGTGAACGTAAGGATCTATCACACCCGATCATCACGTGGTGCTTCGAAACGACGAACTTTAGCAACGGTGCACAGTTAGGGGAGAACACTTCTTGAAATTGTTGTAAGGGATCATCTTATTGACTACCGTCGTTCTAAGTAAACAAGATGCATAAACATAATAAACATCACATGCAATTATATAGTAGTGACATGATATGGCCAATATCATATAGCTCCATTGATCTCCATCTTCGGGGCTCCATGATCATCATCGTCACCGGCATGACACCATGATCTCCATCATCATGATCTCCATCATCGTGTCTTCATGAAGTTGTCTCGCCAACTATTACTTCTACTACTATGGCTACCGGTTAGCAATAAAGTAAAGTAATTACATGGCGTTGTTTAATGACACGCAGGTCATACAATAAATTAAGACAACTCCTATGGCTCCTGCCGGTTGTCATACTCATCGACATGCAAGTCGTGATTCCTATTACAAGAACATGATCAATCTCATACATCACATATCATTCATCACATTCTTCTTGGCCATATCACATCACATAGCATACCCTGCAAAAACAAGTTAGACGTCCTCTAATTGTTGTTTGCATGTTTTACGTGGCTGCTATGGGTTTCTAGCAAGAACGTTTCTTACCTACGCAAAACCACAACGTGATATGCCAATTGCTATTTACCCTTCATAAGGACCCTTTTCATCGAATCCGATTCCGACTAAAGTGGGAGAGACTGGCACCTACTAGCCACCTTATGCACCAAGTGCATGTCAGTCGGTGGAACCTGTCTCACGTAAGAGTACGTGTAAGGTCGGTCCGGGCCGCTTCATCCCACAATACCGTCGAAACAAAATTGGACTAGTAACGGTAAGCATATTGAACAAAATCAACGCCCACAACTACTTTGTGTTCTACTCGTGCAAAGAATCTACGCAATAGACCTAGCTCATGATGCCACTGTTGGGGAACGTAGCAGAAATTCAAAATTTTCCTACGTGTCACCAAGATCTATCTATGGAGAAACCAGCAACGAGGGGAAGGAGAGTGCATCTACATACCCTTGTAGATCGCTAAGCGGAAGCGTTCAAGAGAACGGGGTTGAAGGAGTCGTACTCGTCGTGATCCAAATCAACGGAGATCCGAGTGCCGAACGGACGGCACCTCCGCGTTCAACACACGTACAACCCGGTGACGTCTCCCACGCGTTGATCCAGCAAGGAGAGAGGGAGAGGTTGAGGAAGACTCCGTCCAGCAGCAGCACAACGGCGTGGTGGTGGTGGAGGAGCGTGGCAATCCTGCAGGGCTTCGCCAAGCACCGCGGGAGAGGAGGAGTACTTGGGAGAGGGGAGGGCTGCGCCAGAACTTTTGGTGCGGCTGCCCTCCCACCCCTCCACTATTTATAGGTGGGGGAAAGAGGGGGCCGGCCCCCCTAGATCCCATCTAGGGTTGGGGGCGGCGGCCAAGGGGGGGAGGAGTGCCTCCCAAGTCAAGTGGAGGCCCTCCCCCTTAGGGTTTTCCCCTCCCATGCGCATGGGCCTTGGGGGGGCTGGTGCCCCTGGTCCATTAAGGCTAGGGCGCCCCCTTACAGCCCATGCTACTGTATTGGACGTGGTGGAACAATTTCTGGACCTCTGGACCCCTCCGGAATCCTCCGGAACCTTCTAGAAGCTTCCCGGTACAATACCGAAAAAACCCGAACTTTTTCCGGAACCCGAACAACAACTTTCCATATATAAATCTTTACCTCCGGACCATTCCAGAACTCCTCGTGACGTCCGGGATCTCATCCGGGACTCCGAACAACATTCGGTAACCACATACAAACTTCCTTTATAACCCTAGCGTCATCGAACCTTAAGTGTGTAGACCCTACGGGTTCGGGAACCATGCAGACATGACCGAGACAACTCTCCGGCCAATAACCAACAGCGGGATCTGGATACCCATGTTGGCTCCCACATGTTCCATGATGATCTCATCGGATGAACCACGATGTCAAGGACTCAATCAATCCCGTATACAATTCCCTTTGTCTAGCGGTATTGTACTTGCCCGAGATTCGATCGTCGGTATGCCGATACCTTGTTCAATCTCGTTACCGGAAAGTCTCTTTACTCGTTTCGTAACACATCATCCCGTGATCAACCCCTTGGTCACATTGTGCTCATTATGATGATGTCCTACCGAGTGGGCCCAGAGATACCTCTCCGTTTACACGGAGTGACAAATCCCAGGCTCGATTCGTGCCAACCCAACAGACACTTTCGGAGATACCTGTAGTGCACCTTTATAGCCACCCAGTTACGTTGTGACGTTTGGTACACCCAAAGCATTTCTACGGTATCCGGGAGTTGAACAATCTCATGGTGTAAGGAAAAGATATTTGACATTAGAAAAGCTTTAGCATACGAACTACGATCTTTGTGCTAGGCTTAGGATTGGGTCTTGTCCATCACATCATTCTCCTAATGATGTGATCCCGTTATCAATGACATCCAATGTCCATGGACAGGAAACCGTAACCATCTATTGATCAACGGGCTAGTCAATTAGAGGCTTACTAGGGACATGGTGTTGTCTATGTATCCACACATGTATCTGAGTTTCCTATCAATACAATTATAGCATGGATAATAAACGACTATCATGAACAAGGAAATATAATAATAACTAATTTATTATTGCCTATAGGGTATATTTCCAACATTATGATGTAAGGATAAAAAATAAATGTGCACTGGAGCACAATATCATGCCTCGCCCATTGCCCGGTAAAGATTTTATGGTGGTAAGGAGAGTATCTATTGAGCACCGCAACCAACATGTTCAGTCCCTTGAGAGAACAGAGACACATATCACAGATCATTGGAGACTGATCCTTTATAGTTATTTCAATGATGTTGCTGTTGCTGTACCGGTGAAGCCTAAAGAGGCAAGTTAACAACATGCATGTCTATTTTTCTTTATGTTTCATGTACTATTTAGTACTAACTTGAGTTTTTTTGCAGCTACAGCGAAGTAATGTACTGAAGCACAATGCCATAGCTGGGTCCTCCTCCGCTCATCCGCTGTCAGTGGATAATGATCTCCCAGACACTACCAAATCCGCTAGCGGAAAGAGACTCAAACAGTCTACACCGACTCACCTGTACCACGAAGGAAGGCTGCCCTTGAAGCGCAAACTTGATTTTGCCCAAGAAACTGATTTTTCTGAACCAATAACATTGGACGATCCATCATTAGATGTTGAACTCAGTAGCTTTGTTAATTATGAAGATTTTGGCCACGTCCTCAAGGGAGAAAAATACCATGGCTTTGGTGACCTCTTCGGTTTATCCGTAGAGGATTATGCCACTGTCGAGTGTGGCGCCAGTTGTCAACCTTCTAGCCCGGGTGTGGCTGAAACTGTGCCCCCTACCCCTAGTGCTCTTGATTTCTTGTCAACTTTACCTAGTAGTTTATTTATTTATACATTTATTTAATTGGTCGTGTCTATGAACCATCACTATCATCAAATTCTCACGACTCCTCTTCTTTATTTTTAGGTTGCGAACAAGAAATCCGCAACTCCCAAGACCCTGTGGTGACGGTTGTATCGGGGAAAGGCGCACAGATGGACTGCAGTTTCGTCAAGGACACATTAATGGATGCAAGAGATTCCATGGTGAAACGAGCCCTCGAAGGACTGAACGACTCTACCCTTGGTGATCCCAAGCGACGCATCATGCTTGAGAGCGTTTCTCAGGCGCTGCCCACGCAAGTACCCGAGGTAGCTAAGGTGCAGGCCATGTTGGTCGGGCTTATTGACCTTTCCAGGAAGTTGGAGGTTGGCCAGACTGAGTTCACAAAGGAATCCGAGCGAGATGAACATGTTGTTGCTGAAGCAGAGCTTAAGATTAAGTCTGGCCATGAGGTTTCCAAGGCTATAATCGAGGACTTATCTGTCGTAGAAAAGAAGTGCACTGAAATGGAGGCGCGGGAAGTAGAGCTGAAGGCCCAGCTTGAAGAGGTTACTGTTAGTTTGCACAAGCTTAAACTGGTAATGGAACAACGCCGGCAAGCACATGATGCCCATCAATCTGAACAGAAGAACTTGGTGAAGACTCTATAGGATACCAGTGCTGGCAAACGTACAAGGCTTGCTGAATTTAAACAAAAGACGACAGATTTAAAGACTGAAGCAATTCAGTTGTTGAACAACCTGCAGAACTGGCGAGCTCCTTGAGAAGGCGCAGACTTTGTTTAGTTTTTTTATTTGGCCATTTCAATTCATCATTTCACTTTTAACCATTTTATTTTCAGTCAGTTTCAATTCAGATGTAGCGGTGCTTTATTTATTCATGTGGGACCTTCAGATTTATATATGATATACTAGTACGCAGACTAGAACAGATTTGACGTTGAAGCATCTTTATTTATTTACACTACCGTTGTGTATGACTTATTATCATTCCAATGTATGTACTTACCATTTTTTGTATGACAGTTTAAGCTCATGGAGCCTATTTGATGCTTCAACGTGAAATCTGTTCCAGTCTGCGTACTAGTATATCATATATAAATCTGAAGGTCCCACATGAAGAAATAAAGCACCGCTACATCTGAATTGAAACTGAAGATTGAAAATAAAATGGTTCAAAGTGAAATGATGAATTGAAATGGCTAAATAAAAAAAACTAAACGAAGTCTGCGCCTTCTCAAGGAGCTCGCCAGTTCTGCAGGTTGTTCAACAACTGACTTGCCTCAGTCTTTAAATCTGCCGTCTTTTGTTCAAATTCAGCAAGCCTTGTACGTTTGCCAGCATTGGTATCCTGTAGAGTCTTCACCAAGTTCTTCTGTTCAGATTGATGGGCATCATGTGCTCGCCGATGCTGTTCCATTTCCAGTTTAAGCTTGTGCAAACTAACAGTAACCTCTTCAAGCTGGGCCTTCAGCTCTGCTTCCCGTGCCTCCATTTCAGTGCACTTCTTTTCTACGGCAGATAAGTCCTCGATTATAGCCTTGGAAGCCTCATGGCCAGACTTAATCTTAAGCTCTGCTTCAGCAACAACATGTTCATCTCGCTCGGTTTCCTTTGTGAACTCAGTCTGGCCAACCTCCAACTTCTTGGAAAGGTCAATAAGCCCGACCAACATGGCCTGCACCTTAGCTACCTCAGGTACTTGCGTGGGCAGCGTCTGAGAAACGCTCTCAAGCATGATTCGTCCCTTGGGATCACCAAGGTAGAGTCGTTTAGTCCTTCGAGGGCTCGTTTCACCACGGAATCTGTAGCATCCATAAATGTGTCCTTGACGAAACTGCAGTCTATCTGTGCACCTTTCCCTGATACAACCGTCACCACAGGGTCTTGGGAGTTGCGGATTTCTTGTTCGCAACCTAAAAAGAAAGAAGAGTCGTGAGAATTTGATGATAGTGATGGTTCATAGACACGACCAATTAAATAAATGTATAAATAAATAAACTACCAGGTAAAGTTGACAAGAAATCAAGAGCACTAGGGGTAGGGGGCACAGTTTGAGCCACACCCGGGCTGGAAGGTTGACAACCGGCACCACACTCGCCAATGGCATAATCCTCTACGGATAAACTGAAGAGGTCACCAAATCCATTGTCCTTTTCTCCCATGAGGACGTGGCCAAAATCTTCATCATTAACAAAGTTACTGAGTTCAACATCTAATGATGGACCGTCCAATGTTATTGGTTTAGAAAAACCAGTTTCTTGGGCAAAATCAAGTTTGCGCTTCAAGGGCAGCCTTCCTTCCTGGTCCACGTGAGTCGGTGTAGATCATTATACAGTGACAGCGGATGAGCAGAGGAGGACCCAGCTATAGCATTGTGCTTCAGTACATTACTTCGCTGTAGCTGCAAAAAAACTCAAGTTAGTACTAAATAGTACGTGAAACATAAAGAAAATAGACATGCATGTTGTTAACTCACCTCTTTAGGCTTCACCGGTACAACAACAACAACATTATTGAAATAATTATAAAGGATCAGTCTCCAATGATCTGTGATATGTGTCTCTGTTCTCTCAAGGGACTAAACATGTTAGTTGCGGTGCTCAATAGATACTCTCCTCACCACCATAAAATCTTTACCGGACAATGGGCGAGGCATGATATTGTGCTGCAGTGCACGTTTATTTTTTATCCTTACATCATAAGGGGTCTGCCCAGTCATGTTGCCATTGCAAAGATGGCCCCGAATGTCGGCGAAAGGCTTTAGAACTTTTTTCCACCAGTTAGCCCATGCTAAGGAAGAGTCCCCAACTCGATCATCATCAGGAAAATATTGGAATTCTCTGGGACCAAGGATAATAGGTGTGACCAAAAAGCATAGGTAATTCCAATTTCGTCTTGGGTGTACAGACTCGCTAGAGGAGAAAAGGGTACAACTTGGTCAAGACGAAACTGTCGTGCCACTTGGTCTGGGTGATATGATTCAGCTATACACACGTCGGAGGTGATAGTACCACGCATCCACGGCAGCATGCCTCGATGAATAGAAATTAAGAACGCCCTCTTGGGTTTGAACACACCTTCCATAGTGAGGTAATAGGGGTTCCAAGCAATATTCTTATAATCATCGAGGAAAGCATGTGCTTCTTCAAGAGTACAATCACGTGGCGTCTTAAACATGGTTTTCACCATATTAGGTTGCACTGCCAAAAGTTTAGGGCTCGGGAAATGTGGCTTTTTTGCTCTGTTTCCATAGGGTTTCTTGAGGTACACACCCATCCGTCCAGCAAGGAAGTGGACCGGCCAAATTCTATGTATGAACGAGGGACCAATAGGATGAGTACAAATTCGCCGAAGTGAGTAATAAAGGGAGCAAAGAGCAGGTGGACCCAGAGAGATGCGTCGTCCTAGGGAAATCCATGCTGCTATCACTAATACCCCAGGGTGAATATATGGCCCACCACCAACAACGACGTAGAGGCAAAGCCATATGGCGAGGAAAGCTGCAGTATACATGCGCTGGTCTTCTAAGCTGTTGGTAGCAAAGGAGTCTACTCCACTATTGTGAAAGAAGTCACACCATTCCTTGAAACCTACTTTGCCACCCACAGCAAGCTTGGTCCAACTTTCTAGGAGCCGAGGCAGGAAGTTGGGGTACAAAAGAGTCGAAGGATCCAACTCATCAGCTAGGGGAACATATTCTTCATAAGGTTCACCATCAAGGGGCAACCCCGCGATCTGATGCATATCAAGAAGTGTGACTGTACGCTCACCACACGAAAACAAAAACATGTTGGTGTTGGGATCCTATTTCTCCAATAAAGACCTTAAAAGAGGAGGGAGACGGAATAGTCGCCTAAAGAGCAATAAATGGCTCCATAGACGTAATCCACACCCTCTTCACTCCCCTTCAGGTGGGTATGATGTTTGTTCAAGACATTAGTACCCCATTCGATATATCCAAGAGGCATTGGGGCATATCCAACCTCATGATTCTCCCAGCCTAAACCTTTGGATATCATATGTGTCCCAAGGGTTGGAGCTTCACCAAGTCTGGGCCAGGTGCGGGAGGTTGATAACAACGAGATGGAAAAGATGGCCCTGCCATCCATCCTCACGGTCCAAGCTCAGGATGGCTGTGTGGTACGCCTAACTTCGTAATCACTGGATTGATTATCTCACTAGTATCAGGTTCAAATAGGTTTTTTTTTGGCCAACTGTGATAGAGGCATTCTACATGATTCAGACGAAGATGGTGCCGTGGCTTCCTCCATCTATATACAAGGAAAATATGCATGTTGGTATACGCACGAAGTTACAGAAAGCTAAAAAATAGTACATGAAAGTGCAAGATTGAATATTATACCAAGGTGGAAGTGATGATCCCAAGGTACACAGTCTGCAACGAGAGATGATATCTACAATAAAAAAACATTGCAATATCTGAATCTCATGCCTAGAATAAAAAACACAAGGAATATGAGAAATATAAAACAAGTACGCGTGATTGAAAATATTCCTCATGCCCCAAAACAGTAGCATCACTGTCGAATGACGAACCAAGCCCATATATAGGCTTGCCGGAACGCCGACAGTGATCAAGTCACTAAATTCATACATATATCCGGAAAAAAAATCACTGTCGAACGACGGACCAAGCCTATATATAGGCTTGCCGGAACGCCGGTGATCAAGTCATTAAATTCATGCATACATCGTAAAAAATAAGAATCACTGTCAAACGACGGACCAAGCCCATGTATAGGCTTGCTGGAACGCCGACGGTGATCAAGCCATCAATTCGTACATATGTGATATATAAAAAAATCACCGTCGAACGACGGACCAAGTCCATATATAGGCTTCCCGGAACGCCGACAGTGAGCAAATCATTAATGCATGCATATGTTTACGATGACAAAAAAAATCCCATGGTTGAACGACGGACCAAACCATATATAGGCTTCCTGGCACGCCAACCGTGAGAAAGATGCAAGTCTGTATCTTAAAAGTGAGCATCTTATATTAAAAAAGAAATTAGCAACTGTACGTCAATCAAGTTTGTATATAGCTCGCCGGCACGTCATTGTGAAAAAAAAACGTTTTGCACACTTATGGGACATGATGCACGGTTGTTAATGGCCTAAAGGTAGATTACGTGCATGGATACATCTACAGACTATTAATCTAATCTATGATACTGGTGCATATATATATAGGAAAAAGGCATGAAATGTCTTACCTAAACAAGATCTGACCCACGCCGTGACTTACTTTCCCCGGCTCCCTGCACCTCCAGGACGGATAGATGGAATACTAATTCAAGCAGCAGCCATTATATTAAAGGGCAAATCATTGCTTAATAAGGATCTGACGGAAAGAGGCATATCCAATTTGGGGAGTCAGCACTTGCCAACACGGGAGTGCATCTCAGGAAGGATTAGAAAAATCTAGCACAAAGGGAACAGTGGGCTAATCAGTCCAACAAATCTAGACGCAACAACGCAAGGGAAACCGAAGGTTAATGCACCTGGGATCACGGCCGGCCGGACGGAATCAGACCTAGTCTCCGACGTCTTCTAGTTGGTCCAAGGAAAGAGAAGAAGGCAGCCGGTTGTTTAATAAAGGTTTTTTTTAGAGAGAGGTTGTTTAATAAAGGGTTAGGGGAACAACGGGATAGAGTTTGTTAGGCCGGAGATTGTGGGTCAGCTAGCCTCCGTATCCTGATTCCTAGCTTGCACGATTGCAGAGTTGGTTCGCACCATGTTAAAAAAAGGAGAAAGAAGAGTTGCATATCCACAAGCAGTTGGTACACAATTGACTAAAAAGTCATAAGCCCATATACTCAGGGAAAGTGCTTTAAACAAAATATGTATAACCAAGTTTCGAGCTCTGGGCCCGAGTAAAAAAAAAAATCTCTTCGAACCCAGACCTCGAGGGGTATCTGTTGACATAGATTTTGACCAAGATAAAATAATTGTATAAAACACATAAAATATAATTAAAAAAAGTCAAAAATCCATTTTATAATGAGAAGAAGCAATTAAAAATATATATAATCAATCGTTCAAAGTGATGACCGACAAAATAGGGGTATGATATATTTTTGAATGTCGATAGTGCACATATTAAACCAAAAAATTTAAAATACGACGAAACTCGTTAGGTTTTGTTATGAAGAAAATACAGAGGGCACCTGGCTCGCACGCATGCGCACCCTACTAACGGCGAAAATAAAAAAAATTGTTGCCGTGAGGGACATTATTATCACCAAAATGGCGACTATATGACAAATGTTCGACTTTGTTCCATCGACAAAACGAATTAATTAAACGGCACATAAAAAATATCGCCCCAATGAAATATACAGGCGATGTCACTGGTAGAAAAAGAGGCTTCCGTCCAGCCCCATTAGTCGCGAAACTGTAGGAACCGCGACTAATGAAGTCTTTAGTCGCGGTTCGGCAGACGAACCGCGACCAAAGGCCTGGGCCCAGGGCGCTCGGTGGCCAGCTGGTGCACGTGAGGGGCTTTAGTCGCGGATGGCCAGGCCAACCGCGACTAAAGGTGCGCAAAGGCCTTTAGTCGCGGTTGTCCAGGCCAACCGCGACTAAAGCTCCTCCCCTATATATACCAGTTCAGCACACTCACTTAGCCATTTGGTGCCACTTCTCTTCACAAGCTTCACAAGGGGGTGTAGGTTTGCTTTTGGTTCCTCTTATGCACACAAGGTGTTTGATGAAATACCCTAAGAGGGTGAAACAAACATGATATGAAGTGTTGGAGCCACACTTGAGGTTCCTCATTTATTTTTTCCTCCTCGATCGCGGTTAGCAACTTGAACCTTTCATGCATGTGTGTCATTGATAAAATATGCATGTGTGCAGTTCATTGTTTAATTTATATTGTTTGTAGCTAGTTAGTTTAACAAATGCATGATGGTTAATTATATATTTTATATTATAATAATGCAGATGAATCGGCAATGGATGTACGGTAACCGACTCTCCGGCGAGTTCACTACGGGTTTGAAAGATTTCCTCGTAGTGGCTAATGCGAACAAGCAGGGGGGTTTTGTTATCTGTCCATGTGTTATCTGTAAGAATCAGAAGGGTTACTCTTCCTCAAGAGATGTTCACATGCATCTGCTTCGGCACGGTTTCATGCCAAGCTATAATTGTTGGACCAAGCATGGAGAAAGAGGGGTTATAATGGAAGAAGATGAAGAAGGGGATGATTTCATCGATGAAAGCTATCTTGCTCATTTCGGTGATACTTTCATGGAGGATGCTGAAGGTGAAGGGGAAGGTGAAGAAGAGGCACGTGATGATCCCGTTGATGATCTTGGTCGGACCATTGCTGATGCACGGAGACGCTGCGAAACTGAAAAGGAGAGGGAGAATTTGGATCGCATGTTAGAGGATCACAGAAAGGCGCTGTACCCCGGATGCGATGATGGTCTGAAAAAGCTGGGCTGCACACTGGATTTGCTGAAATGGAAGGCAGAGGCAGGTGTAGCTGACTCAGCATTTGAAAACTTGCTGAAAATGTTGAAGAATATGTTTCCAAAGGATAACGAGTTGCCCGCCAGTACGTACGAAGGAAAGAAGGTTGTCTGCCCTCTAGGTTTAGAGGTTCTGAAGATACATGCATGCATCAACGACTGCATCCTCTACCGCGGTGAATACGAGAATTTGAATGAATGCCCGGTATGCACTGCATTGCGTTATAAGATCAGAGGCGATGACCCTGGTGACGATGTTGAGGGCCAGAAACCCAGGAAGAGGGTTCCCGCCAAGGTGATGTGGTATGCTCCTATAATACCACGGTTGAAACGTCTGTTCAGGAACAAAGAGCATGCCAAGTTGTTGCGATGGCACAAAGAGGACCGTAAGTCGGACGGGGAGTTGAGACACACCGCAGATGGAACGCAATGGAGAAAGATCGACAGATGGTTCAAAGATTTTGCAGCTGACGCAAGGAACATAAGATTTGCTCTAAGTACGGATGGCATGAATCCTTTTGGCGAGCAGAGCTCCAGCCATAGCACCTGGCCCGTGACTCTATGCATCTACAACCTTCCTCCTTGGTTGTGCATGAAGCGGAAGTTCATTATGATGCCAGTGCTCATCCAAGGTCCGAAGCAACCCGGCAACGACATCGATGTGTACCTAAGGCCATTAGTTGATGAACTTTTACAGCTGTGGGGTGGTGTCCGTGTGTGGGATGAGCACAAACAAGAGGAATTTGACCTACGAGCGTTGCTTTTCGTAACCATCAACGATTGGCCTGCTCTTAGTAACCTTTCGGGACTGTCAAATAAGGGATACAATGTATGCACGCACTGCTTACATGAGACTGAAAGTGTACATTTGCCAAATTGTAAGAAGAACGTGTACCTTGGGCATCGTCGATTTCTTCCGAAAATTCATCCAGTAAGAAAGAAAGGCAAGCATTACAACGGCAAGGCAGATCACCGGCCGAAGCCTGCGGAACGCACTGGTGCTGAGGTATTTGATATGGTCAAGGATTTGAAAGTCATCTTTGGAAAGGGTCCTGGCGGACAATCAGTTCCGAAGGGAGCTGACGGGCACGCATCCATGTGGAAGAAGAAATCTATATTCTGGGAGCTAGAATATTGGAAAGTCCTAGATGTCCGCTCTGCAATCGACGTGATGCACGTTACGAAGAATATTTGCGTGAACCTCCTAAGCTTCTTGGGCGTGTATGGGAAGACAAATGATACAAAGGAAGCACGGCAGGACCAGCAACGTTTGAAAGACCCTGATGACCGGCATCCGGAATGGTTTCAAGGTCGTGCCAGCTACGCTCTGACCAAAGAAGAGAAGGTCATCTTTTTTGAATGCCTGAGCAGTATGAAGGTCCCGTCTGGATTCTCGTCCAATATAAAGGGAATAATAAACATGGCGGAGAAAAAGTTCCAAAACCTGAAGTCTCACGACTGCCACGTGATTATGACGCAATTGCTTCCGATTGCTTTGAGGGGGCTCCTGCCGGAAAATGTTCGAGTAGCCATTGTGAAGCTATGTGCATTCCTCAATGCAATCTCTCAGAAGGTAATCAATCCAGAAGTTCTACCACGGTTACAGAACGATGTGATCCAATGTCTTGTCAGTTTCGAGTTGGTGTTCCCGCCATCCTTCTTCAATATTATGACGCACCTCCTGGTTCACCTAGTCGAAGAGATTTTCGTTCTCGGTCCTGTATTTCTACACAATATGTTCCCCTTCGAGAGGTTCATGGGAGTATTAAAGAAATATGTTCGTAACCGTGCTAGGCCAGAAGGAAGCATCGCCAAGGGCTATGGAAATGAGGAGGTAATTGAGTTTTGTGTTGACTTTGTTCCTGACCTTAAGCCGATTGGTCTTCCTCGATCGCGGCACGAGGGGAGACTAAGTGGAAAAGGCATGATCGGAAGGAAATCAACGATATGTATGGACGGCCATTCTCTGACTGAAGCACACCACACTGTACTGACCAATTCAAGCTTGGTGGCTCCGTACTTTGAGAAACACAAGAATATTTTACGCTCGGACAACCCGGGGAAGCCTGAATCCTGGATTAGGAAGGCCCACATGGAGACTTTCGGCAGTTGGTTGAGAAAACATTTAATGAATGACAATGATGTTGTAGATCAGCTGTACATGTTGGCCAAGACACCATCTTCGACTATAACGACTTTCCAAGGGTACGAGATAAATGGGAATACATTTTACATGATCGCCCAAGATAAAAAGAGCACCAACCAAAACAGTGGTGTCCGCTTTGATGCAGCAACCGAGAATGGGCAAAAGGTCACATATTATGGTTACATAGAGGAGATATGGGAACTTGACTATGGACCCTCCTTTAAGGTCCCTTTGTTCCGGTGCAAATGGTTCAAGCTAACAGGAGGTGGGGTAAAGGTGGACCAGCAATACGGAATGACAATGGTGGATTTCAACAATCTTGGTTACCTTGACGAACCATTCGTCCTAGCGAAAGATGTCGCTCAGGTTTTCTATGTGAAGGACATGAGTAGCAAACCGAGGAAACGGAAAGATAAGAAAACGATCAGTGCATCATGCGATGATCCAAAGCGCCACATTGTTCTTTCAGGGAAAAGAAACATCGTGGGAGTGGAGGACAAGACAGACATGTCAGAAGATTATAATATGTTTGCTGAAATTCCACCATTCAAAGTGAACACCGACCCAAGCATTAAGTTAAATGATGAGGATGCTCCATGGATACGGCACAATCGTAAGCAAGCAGGGACACAAGGGAAGAAATGATGTGTAATAATTTATTGTATCAAACCTTTTGTCAAACCTTCAAGGGGTTTTAAAATGAATTAGTTTTATTTTTCTGATTTTTTTGATATATAATTGTATTTTTAAGATTTTAAAATGAATTAGTTTTATTTTTCTGATTTTAAAAGGAAAAAGGAAGAAGAAGAAAGAAGGAAAAAGGAAGAAAAAAACAGAAGAAAAAAACAGAAGAAAAAAGGAAAAACAGAAGAAAAAAACAAACAGAAGAAAAACATAAGAAAAAAACAGAAGAAAAAAGGAAAAAGGAAAAAAGGAAGAAAAAAAGAAAATATGCCACCTACTGGGCCACCACGGCCTGAATACGACTAGAAACCCATTAAAGGGCCAGGATTCAGGCCCGCAGAAGGCCCAGTAGGCCCACAGGCACACAGTGACAGAATAGGCCCGTAAGCCTGCATTTGAGAGGAGCTCGAAGTGGTAAGCGCAGCCGCGCTTATAAACCACTGTCGAAGCCTCTCGGCTAGCGAGGTGGGACTAAACATCCCACCGCACCGCGCCAGTTCTAGCACAGCCCTTTAGTCGCGGTTGGGGAGGCGGACCGCGACTAAAGGATAAAGAAAGGAAGTGGCCGCTCCCACGATAGCATTGCACGATCTCCATAACGTGGCATGCGCGCATCCAGGCAACCCTTCGTTGTTTCCCTCCGTCGCTATAAATACCAGACTCTCATATTGCTCAGGGGTTCGGTCCTTCAATCCATTCATCTCCTCCCTGCTAGCCACATACACAATACATACAGACGCCCAAAAAGAAAAGAAGGCAGGCAGGCGCCGTGCTTGCTTGGAGTTTGAAGGTGAGACTCATGGCTCTCTCCTAGCCCCTGATTTGGCCATTGCGGTACAGATGAAAGAGCTTCCTTCTTCCTCCTCTCCTAAAATTCTAGCCCTTGGTTTGGCCATTGTGGTACAAATCAAGGAGCATGTTTCATCTTCCCAAAGTTCTCGTCCTTGGTTCGAACATTGCGGTACAAACCAAGGTCTATATTTAATCTACCTCAAAATTTCGTCTTTGATTCGGCCATTGCGGTACAAACCAAGGTACATGTTTAATCTACATCAAAAAATTTGTCCTTGGTTTGGCCATCGTGGTACAAGTCAAGGAGTGTATTACATCCATCCCAAATTTTTGTCCTTGGTTCGGCCATCACGGTACGAGCCAAGGAGCATGCATGTTCCTTCTACATGTTGCATATGCTTCGTCCCAACGATCTTCTTGGTTCAGTCCCCTTAGCGATACAAGACAAGATGAACACCTCATTCCTTGGTTTGGTCCCTATACGTGGAATACGCGGATACAAATGAAGGGTGTCATAAGTATGGAAACATCATTTAAAATTTGCTTTAATCTAGTAAATTGATATGGCTAAGTTGCGATGAAACTATGGGTATGCTAAACTGAAATCATTCTTGTTCGGTTACACTACGGACATTATGTGTCGCGTTAGTTGTATTACGGACAAGAATGCACGAAAACATGCCTTTACTTGATTACGCTACACGCGAGCATCATCTTATTGCAACGTGGTGCTAGTAGTAATACAAGTAAGGCAAAACTCAATTTAAAATCCGTGTTCATGCTACACACGCAAAGACCAAAACATGCAATATAAATAATGCCATCATAAAACAAATTTTACTTGGTTACGCTACACGCGGACACGATATTTGTGTTACGCGGTGTTAGTAGTAATACAAGTGAGATAAATCTAAATAAAACATTTATGCCACATATTTTGGCCAAAGTAATATAAAAGATGTTAGAAACATGCTCCAATGCTATAAGAGCCTAAACTATTAGCATCGTCATTGATACAGAGTGAAATTTAAATGCATTAAATTAAAATAGAATCAAACATTGCATGTACATTATTTCTAGAACTCTTACATTTACATAAAAATTCTGTTAATTACATCTCCGAAGAGAAAACTCCTGATTAAGAATTCCAACATATCTATTACATAGGATTACATCACATGCCTATTACAATATTCTAGAAGAGAAATCCTCCTCGCGATCGATGATGAACTCCTGCTTGGTGAGCTTGGAGTTTGGTTCCATGCAAATACTCCTCTACGATTTCATGTTGATGTTTGGGAATATATTTCCTAGCATGCAACCATTTGTGTATGTTCAACCTCATGTATATGCAGAGTGCAGGTTGATTTTGGCTAGGCATAGTTATATCGTACGTTTGGCATATAGGATACATATATAATTTATTTGGGAGTTTTATATGACATCTTTGGTTTTGGTGGCATGGATTTATGTGACATACCATTTTTAGTAAGTTTTGCATCATCACATTACACTATCATCGCGCGACACTGATGTTGGTGTCTGTGTGTAGCGTAACGGACAGAAGCTTTTTGACACAATCTTGATGTTTTCTGTGGTGCATGTGATATGTGCCATGTTTTATTGATTTTGACTTCACACGGTATCAAAATTAACAACGCTATGCAATGATATGACACACACGTATAGCTTGACCCGAATGGAGTTTGCTAGTGGAGTTTGCTTATGATATTTTTTTGTTTAAAGCCTATGTGGGCTACATGGAACATCCCTTATCATGTATTTTGCATAAATTTTGTACGCATATGTGGATGTGGAGTGAACCTATTTTCATTAAATTCTGCTTCACCTGTATTACTACTAACACCGTATAGCACTAATATAACACCCGCATGCAGTGTAACCAAGCAAAGGTTTGTGGAGCAATTATGGTGTTGCATGAGTCATATGGCATCTATCATTTTTGTTTATGTTTGTACCTTACATGGTATTAGGCTGGTCATAGTGGGGAGTAACATATACTACTACCTCCGTCTCGGTGAATAAGTCATTCGCGTAGTTCTAGGTTGACAATTTAACTATCTAAATATGTGTTATATGTGATAAAAAAATATTTAGAAACTACATTTGTGTAGAAATCTAGTGATATACTTTTCATGACATATAACACATATTTAATTGCTCAAATTGGTGACCTAGAACTACGCGAATGACTTATTCACCTAGACGGAGGTGGTAGTATCATGCATATGATACTAGTGTATGATACTACCTCCATAGTGCATAGTAACATAAAGTAGTATCATAGATGATCATATTTATTGCCATGCATGACACAAAGTAGCATAGCATTTAACATGATATGGTATCTACCTATGTTACTCTAACCCTCTCTCTCCTCTTTAATTATGTGCCACATAAGCATGTTTGCTAGTCCCAAGTGCATGTTACAGGTTATGTTACCCCCACTATGGCCAGCCTTAGCACTAACTCCACATAGCGTCATCTCATTGATGCTCGTGTGTAGCATAACCCAAGTAAAGTGAGTTTGTGATATCCATTTATGACGATGCTAATAGTTTAGGCTCTTATAGCATTGGAGCATGTTTCTAACATCTTTTATATGACTTTGGCCAAAATATGTGGCATAAATGTTTTATTTAGATTTATCTCACTTGTATTACTACTAACATCGCGTAACACAAATATCGTGTCCGCGTGTAGCGTAACCAAGTAAAATTTGTTTTATGATGGCATTATTTATATTGCATGTTTTGGTCTTTGCGTGTGTAGCATGAATGCGGATTTTAAATTGAGTTTTTCCTTACTTGTATTACTACTAGCAACGCGTTGCAATAAGATGATGCCCGCGTGTAGCGTAACCGAGTAAAGGCATATTTTCGTGCATTCTTGTCCGTATTACAACTAACACGACACATAACGTTTGTAGTGTAATCGAACAAGAATGATTTCAGTTTAGCATACTCATAATTTCATCGCAACTTAGTCATATCAATTTACTAGATGAAAGCAAATTTTAAATGATGTTTCCGCACTTATGACATCCTTGATTCGTATCCGCGTATAGGGACCAAACCAAGGAACGAGGTGTTCATCTTGTCTTGTATCGCTAAGGGGACCGAACCAAGAAGATCGTTGTGATGAAGCATATGCAACATGTAGAAGGAACATGCATGCCCCTTGGCTCGTACCGTGATGGCCGAACCAAGGAAAAAAATTTGGGATGGATGTAATACACTCAACTTGTACCACGATGGCCAAACTAAAGACAAAATTTTGATGTAGATTAAACATGTACCTTTGGTTTATACCGCAATGGCCGAACCAAAGACGAAATTTTGAGGTAGATTAAGACCTTGGTTTGTACCGCAATGGCCGAACCAAGGACAAGAACTTTGGGAAGATGAAACATGCTCCTTGATTTGTACCACGATGGCCGAACCAAGGGCTAGAATTTTAGAAGAGGAGGAAGAAGAAAGCTCTTTCATCTGTACTGCAATGGCCAAATCAGGGGCTAGGAGAGAGCCATGAGTCTCACCTTCAAACTCCAAGCAAGCACGACTCCTGCCTGCCTTCTTCTTTTCTTTTTGGGCGTCTATATGTATTGTGTATGTGGCTAGCAGTGAGGAGATGAATGGATTGAAGGACCAAACGCCTGAGCAATCTGATAGCCTTTTTTTTTTGATAAACTTCTTCTCCTTTATTCATTCATAAGTAAAGTAGCATCCTTTACAAGTAAAGGGATAACCTCATTAGGAGCGTTATCCATCCAAACCCTCGGAGAAGAAAACCTACCTAACCTTGCTAGTGTTGGGGAACGTAGTAATTTCAAAAAATTTCCTACGCACACGCAAGATCATGGTGATGATATAGCAACGAGAGGGGAGAGTGTTCGTCTACGTACCCTCGTAGACCGTAAGCGGAAGCGTTAGCACAACACGGTTGATGTAGTCATACGTCTTCACGATCCGACCGATCCAAGCACCGAACGTACGGGGCCTCCGAGTTCAGCACACGTTCAGCTCGATGACGATCTCCGGACCTCCGATCCAGCAAAGGCTCCGGAGATGAGTTCCATCAGCACGACGGCGTGGTGATGATGATGATGTTCTACCGGCGCAGGGCTTCGCCTAAACTCCGCGACGATATGACCGAGGTGGAATATGGTGGAAGGGGGCACCGCACACGGCTAAGGAACGATCCGTAGATCAACTTGTGTGTCTTTGGGGTGCCCCCCGCCCCCGTATATAAAGGAGCCAGGGGGGAGGAGGCGGCCGGCCTAGAGGGCGCGCCAAGGGCCCTCTTTCCAAGTAGGAGTAGGAGAAAGGGGGGAAAGAGGAGGAAGAGGGGAAGGAAAGGGGGGGCGCCGCCCCCCTTCCCTTGTCCTATTCAGACTAGGAGGGGGAGGGACACGCGGCCCCCTCCTGGCTCCTTACCTCTTCTCCCTCGAGGCCCATGTAGGCCCATTAACCCCCCGGGGGGTTCCGGTAACCTCCCGGTACTCCGGTAAAATGCCGATTTCACCCGGAACCATTCCGATGTCCAAACATAGGCTTCCAATATATCAATCTTTATGTCTCGACCATTCCGAGACTCCTCGTCATGTCCGTGCTCACATCCGGGACTACGAACAAACTTCGGTACATCAAAACTTATAAACTCATAATAAAACTGTCATCGAAACGTTAAGCGTGCGGACCCTACGGGTTCGAGAACTATGTAGACATGACCTAAAACCATTCTCGGTCAATAACCAATAGCGGGACCTGGATGCCCATATTGGTTCCTACATATTCTACGAAGATCTTTATCAGTCAAACCGCATAACAACATACGTTGTTCCCTTTGTCATCGGTATGTTACTTTCCCGAGATTTGATTGTCGGTATCCAATACCTAGTTCAATCTCGTTACCAGCAAGTCTCTTTACTCGTTACATAATGCATCATCCCGCAACTAACTCATTAGTCACATTGCTTGCAAGGCTTATAGTGATGTGCATTACCGAGAGGGCCCAGAGATACCTCTCCGACAATCGGAGTGACAAAACCTAATCTCGAAATACGCCAACCCAACATGTACCTTTGGAGACACCTGTAGTACTCCTTTATAATCACCCAGTTACGTTGTGACGTTTGGTAGCACCCAAAGTGTTCCTCCGGTAAACGGGAGTTGCATAATCTCATAGTTACAGGAACATGTATAAGTCATGAAGAAAGCAATAGCAACATACTAAACGATCAAGTGCTAGGCTAACGGAATGGGTCATGTCAATCACATCATTCTCCTAATGATGTGATCCCGTTAATCAAATGACAACTCTTTTGTCCATGGCTAGGAAACTTAACCATCTTTGATTCAACGAGCTAGTCAAGTAGAGGCATACTAGTGACACTATGTTTGTCTATGTATCCACACATGTATTATGTTTCCAGTTAATACAATTCTAGCATGAATAATAAACATTTATCATGATATAAGGAAATAAATAATAACTTTATTATTGCCTCTAGGGCATATTTCCTTCAGTCTCCCACTTGCACTAGAGTCAATAATCTAGTTCACATCGCCATGTGATTTAACATCAATATTCATATCTGTATATGATTAACACCCATAGTTCACATCGTCATGTGACCAACACCCAAAGGGTTTACTAGAGTCAATAATCTAGTTCACATCGCTTATGTGATTAATACCCAAAGAGTACTAAGGTGTGATCATGTTTTGCTCGTGAGAGAAGCTTAGTCAATGGGTCTGTCACATTTAGAGCCGTATGTATTTTGCAATATTCTATGTCTACAATGCTCTGCACGGAGCTACTCTAGCTAATTGCTCCCATTTTCAATATGTATCCAGATTAAGACTTAGAGTCATCTGGATCGGTGCCAAAACTTGTATCAACGTAACCTTTTACGACGAACCTTTCGTCACCTCCATAATTGAGAAACATATCCTTATTCCACTAAGGATAATTTTGACCAATGTCCAGTGATCTACTCCTAGATCACTATTGTACTCCCTTGCCAAACCAGAGCAAGGTATACAATAGGTCTGGTACATAGCATAGCATACTTTATAGAACCTATGAATGAGGCATAGGGAATGACTTTCATTCTCTTTCTATTTTCTGCTATGGTCGGGATTTGAGTCTTACTCAATTTCATACCTTTGCAACATAGGCAAGAACTCTTTCTTTGACTGTTCCATTTTGAACTACTTCAAAATCTTGTCAAGGTATGTACTCATTGAAAATCTTATCAAGCGTCTTGATCTATCTCAATAGATCTTGATGCTCAATATGTAAGTAGCTTTTCCGAGGTCTTTCTTTGAAAAAACTCCTTTCAAACACTCCTTTATGCTTTGCAGAATAATTCTACATTATTTTCGATCAACAATATGTCATTCACATATACTTATCAGAAATGTTGTAGTGCTCCCACTCACTTTCTTGTAAATACAGGCTTCACCACAAGTCTGTATAAAATGATATGCTTTGATCAACTTATCAAAGCTTATATTCCAACTCCGAGATGCTTGCACCAGTCCATAGATGGATCGCTGGAGCTTGCACATTTTGTTAGCACCTTTAGGATTGACAAAACCTTCTGGTTGTATCATATACAACTCTTCTTTAATAAATCCATTAAGGAATGTAGTTTTGACTTCCATTTGCCAAATTTCATAAAATGTGGCAATTGCTAACATGATTCGGACAGACTTTTAAGCATCGATACGAGTGAGAAAATCTCATTGTATTCAACACCTTGAACTTTGTCAAAAACCTTTTTCGACAAGTCTAGCTTTGTAGATAGTAACACTACTATCAGCATCTGTCTTCCTCCTGAAGATCCATTTATTTTCTATGGCTTGCCGATCATCGGGCAAGTCCACCAAAGTCCACACTTTGTTCTCATACATGGATCCCATCTCAGATTTCATGGCCTCCAGCCATTTCGCGGAATCTGGGCTCATCATCGCTTCCTCATAGTTCGTAGGTTTATCATGGTCTAGTAACATGACTTCCAGAATAGGATTACCGTACCACTTTGGTGCGGACCGTACTCTGGAAGACCTACGAGGTTCTGTAGTAACTTGATCTAAAGTTTCATGATCATCATCATTAGCTTCCTCACTAATTGGTGTAGGAATCACTGGAACTGATTTCAGTGATGAACTATTTTCCAATTCAGGAGAAGGTACAGTTACCTCATCAAGTTCTACTTTCCTCCCACTCACTTCTTTCTAGAGAAACTCCTTCTCTAGAAAGGATCCATTTTAGCAACGAATATCTTGCCTTCGGATCTGTGATAGAAGGTGTACCCAACAGTTTCCTTTGGGTATTCTATGAAGACGCAATTCTCCGATTTGGGTTTGAGCTTATCAGGATGAAACTTTTTCACATAAGCATCGTAGCCCCAAACTTTAAGAAACGACAGCTTAGGTTTATTGCTAAACCATAGTTCATACGGTGTCATCTCAACGGATTTAGATGGTGCCCTATTTAACGTGAATGTAGCTATCTCTAATGCATAACCCTAAAACGATATTGGTAAATCGGTAAGAGACATCATTGATCACACCATATCAAATAAAGTGCGGTTATGACATTCGGACACACCATTACATTGTGGTGTTCCAGGTGGTGTGAGCTGTGAAACTATTCCACATTGTTTTAATTGAAGACCAAACTCGTAACTCAAATATTCGTCTC